>NW_007377613.1:0-122083 GCF_000475195.1 Diaphorina citri | reverse complement strand
GAGTTCAAGGTAACGCGGAAATATGCTGACGAAGAAATGAAGGAGGGGGGAATATAAGGGAAGGACGGAGGAAAAGTGGGAAAATTTCACTCTGAAAAATCCCTCTGAACCTAATTTCCCCATGGAATTTCATCCCAACTATTTTTTCTCTTCCCTGTGCACGAGAATAATCGCGTTCCTTCTATTGTTTAATCAACTCAAGGTTACCCCTCCCCCTCCTCTTTCTCTCCCTTCTCCTTCCCCTCCTTTTGGGCTACACCTGACCTGCAGTCCTTTACATGAATGCAATCCACCCATTCCACCCCTCCTCTGTTAGCTGTAGGATGGTTATTTATGAGGCCAATTGCTTTCTGAACTACATTGTTCGAAATAAACCGTAATTTAGCTGCTAGGAGCTTCGAGGCAAACTTTCATTAAGTGGCATTGCAATAGAGAAAGAGGAGAGAGGGAAAAGTGGAGGAAAAGAAACACAGGAAGAGGAAAGAAGTAGAGGGATGAGAGAGAAATGGAAAAAAGAGAAGGGGAGAGAGAGGGAAAGGAGCAGGAAGATATCTTGTGGTCATTGAGAAAAATAAAGAAAGACCGGAGAGGGGAGGGAGGTGGATGGAAGTCATTCAATAATACATGTGGTTGACCCTATCAAAGGTGGCCCTGGATACAAAACTCACTAACCGAACAGACCTAAAATGGTCAACACGACCCTGTAGTCCCAGTACTTATTAGTGCTTTTAAAGTCTACATTCTAACAGTCTAACACCCGTATTTATGAACAAAAACTCTCGCTCTCAAGTCAGACTGAAACAAATTTCGGCCAATCAGATGTTAGGAATTGATACTTCAGTGCTACTCGAGCGCCAGTATTTTGTTCATTGGACACAAACAGCGCAAGATAGACCGAGGTGGAGAAGGCTCATCAGAGCAGGTTTTGGACCTTCACGGCCTGTATAACCGGATAAGAAGAGAAGATAAGAAGATTGTTATTACAACTTTTAGGTTGTGGTTATGTACTGGGTTGATATAGGCAAGGTTGGTAAACTTGAGTTGTCTTGTTTTTAAGTTATAACTCCCATGCCAAACTGTAGAAACAATATCCTGTCTCAACTCAACCCGGTACATAACCACAACCTTAGGGTTTACCGATCAATTGAGGATGTAGGTAACATGCCACAAATATTTGTTGCCCCTCCTATAACTTGTTCTGAATCAAATTCTTCTTCTTTCGTCAAGAAGATTTCAATGATCATTATCACAAGCAAAATAGAGAAAAGCCTTAATGCTTAGCAAAATGTTTCAACCCGGTACATAACCACAACCTTAGGGTTTACCGATCAATTGAGGATGTAGGTAACATGCCACAAATATTTGTTGCCCCTCCAATTAACTTGTTCTGAATCAAATTCTTCTTCTTTCGTCAAGAAGATTTCAATGATCATTATCACAACCAAAATAGAGAAAAGCCTTAATGCTTAGCAAAATGTCGATTGTGAACCAGACCAAGGCCTGTGCCCATGTGGTTCGATGGTGTAATGGGGGTAGCCGGTTCATCCACTTCTGACTGGGCCGATTCTTCAAAGTGAAATCCAGGGAGCTCGGACAGAACTCGAGTCTTTTTGATTTTGACCAGCGGAGACTTGAGGGAAATGTTGGGCCATTTCCGCGGGAATTTCGGGACATGAGTGGCGTGTCTGGGTTCAATCAGGAGAGACTGTTCGAACAGTATGTTGCACATTTCGTTGTCGTCTATGCCTGTGAGGAGAGAAGACGAATGATGAGAAGTGAATGAAATGAACAATGCTATTAGGTAGATTAGAAAATTGAAAATAATATTAATAAAATTCACCCACCGCACCGTTTTGAAAATTGGTCCTATTGCTAACAGATATATAGGTAGATTAGAAAATTGAAAATAATATTAATAAAATTCACCCACCGCACCGTTTTGAAAATTGGTCCTATTGCTAACAGATATAATTATTATAAAATTGTACGAATTACGAACTAATAATAACTATCCACTCATTATAAAATAAAAAGAACTCGTACATTTACTTTGAATAAATTAAATTCCTTTTCGTTTGAATTAATCTGATCATAAAATTTGAAAACTCACAGATTTCACTTACCTTCAAAAGGAGATAGATTTTCGAAGAACTCTCGATAAATAGGAACAACACTCAGACAGTAGGGTTCGTTCTGATATTGCTGGATCTCACTTATTATTTCAGCAACTTTTCTCCTCTTTGTAAAATTGATCAACTTTGAATCAGGAAGAAAATCTGGGTTTGATATTGCTGGATCTCACTTATTATTTCAGCAACTTTTCTCCTCTTTGTAAAATTGATCAACTTTGAATCAGGAAGAAAATCGGGGTTCCCTTCTTCGATGTGCAGGATATTTGTCAAATACATGCCAAAGAAAGGAATGCACGGTGGATTGATGTTCCTCAGTTTCTCTTGATACTTTTTGAAGTGATCACCATTCAGTTCACGGGCATCTTCCAATACTTTCTGAAGTCTCGTTGGTAAAGCTTGAAATGTAAACCTCAGTCTATAGACAGCAGCTGATCCCATTGCAGATGTGACTGCTAGGACACCATTGAAGTTGTTTAGTTTTTGTAGAACAATCATCATCTCTATAATTCTTGTCATAATAGCTAACCTTTCATCAAAATTTTCGGCTTCAACTATGATCTTCTCAAGCCACCGTGTAAAATTCGTGGTATGTTTCATAATTTTGATAAGATTAGGTGAATACTCTGCTTTATTCTTTTTGGTCCATACACTTCCTACAAGTTCAGAAGGTTTTACAGATCGAAAATAATCAAATTCAAGGAGTGTCAATTGTCTTGCTATCTCTACAGGATGAGCAATAAGTATGTTGAACTCGTCAATAGAATTGATTGGTACATGAACTTCTATTGGTGGGGGAGAGTTGTTGAAAGCAAACGTTATTTCTTTTTCCAAATCCAATTCTTTTCTTTGGATCAAATTGAGAACGATGTCTGCCCATTTTCTTAATGATTTTCCACTAATTTCATTTAAAAGAAAAGATTTGAGTTTTTCTAAGATCATAATTCATAATAAAAAATACTGTTCAAGCGAAGAGCGATGGGCGCATGCGTGGTGCTGATTATTGCTGATGAGATCTAGGTACGTCTCTGCTATTTCAGTACCAACAATGTAGAGAGGGGCTACAGAATGGACCGAAAATTTGGATACATTCTCACACTTTGCTTCGGAAACCGCGTGGGTTTTAGCTTGCCTGAAGCTACAGGTAGGTGTCAATGTTCTTGACACAGGTGGTAAAAAATGTCACATTTCGGCTCACAACACGAAGCATACGAATCACAATGTAGGTTTTATGGTATTATAGGATTAAAAAGACTTGAAAACCCGAATTATGGGGCAGTTTAATTATGGAAGCTGTCTGCAAAATTTGAGCGACCTGTAGCTAAAGGCAAAGTCGTGAAAAGCGCTAGTTAATTTTGAACTTTTTCTCTGTATAGTTTTAAATATAGCAGAACTTTGGTCTGGAAAAACGGCCAAACCGGAAATTCTGGAAACAGGGCCTAAGAATACTTTTGATCTACATAATTTATCGAATCTCTGTGACAAGTTCGAGACTTTTGGCAAAGGCTTGAGCATTACGAACCCTTTTTGAGCTTTTTCAAAGATATGGCATTAAATAGCGGCCGAATCGTACATTTCTCGAAGTCCGGCCCGCGGACACTTTTGATCATGGTGATGACAGAAGAGTTGGTCTTGGTATAGGTTCTCGCTAGGTCCTTATTTCTCATTTTAAAGTAACACGGCTTTGCTTGAAAACGAGAAAGCAACATCATCGCAACCAAGTGATAGGGTATCCATAAGCAATTAAGTAGAGACGCTAGACGTTTTAAGCAAATTGTTACTGCAAAATTTTCCTCTTAAACGTAAAAGTTGACCTCGGCAGGTATTTTCCCCAAGTTATACAAGTGTTTTCAGAATGATCATAATTCATAATAAAAAATACTGTTCAAGCGAAGAGCGATGGGCGCATGCGTGGTGCTGATTATTGCTGATGAGATCTAGGTACTTCTCTGCTCTTTCAGTACCAACTGTTGTCATTGAAATCAGCTAGCGTCAGCTGACTCGAAAACATATACATGATGACTATTTTGTCTTGTGCAACCGAGTTGAAACTACAGCGCTAACTTGGATTTGTACCTCAGTGAGGAGATAAGTAATAGGTACACTTATAGTAATCACAGTTGTCATTGAAATCAGCTAGCGTCAGCTGACTCGAAAACATATACATGATGACTATTTTGTCTTGTGCAACCGAGTTGAAAATACAGCGCTAACTTGGATTTGTACCTCAATGAGGAGATAAGTAATAGGTACACTTATAGTAATTTCATTGACTTATTCAAACACATTGTCTTCAAGTAAAGTATTTACCGTTACAATGGTCTGGCTTCATTTGGTCAAACATGATACACACTCTTTTTATAAGCTCTCTGACGAATCTCACGTTCAATCATCATTCTTGTATCGTTTAACTTACATTGTCTTACGAAAAAAATAAGAAAGGAACGAAAATAACACTGTTGAATTAACACAAGAAACAGTCGGACTTAAAACTCCATTATAAAATAGATTCATTTAAAAAAATTGTGGAAATCAATCAACTTTTTCTTTTGGTTACCGAAAAGTACTTTCCATTGAAAATTTGTTTACAAACAAACCTCACTCGCGTAAAAATAAGACAATGCTCTTGAATGTGTCCACTCCAAACTTTCAGATGCAATTTTATGGAGAGAGAAAAAAGTAACTTTATCATAAATTGAATAATTTAAAAGGACTGTATTTATCTAAGTCAAACGAACAACAAAAATCCACTGATTGATGATCAATTGTTACCAAAGGATAGCACAAAAAAGGTTATTGGAAGCACACATTTTAAAATCTTAAGCTTTTTCAGGAAAAAAGTCCGTCTTTGGTATGGCCACCTTGATAATTTGTAGAGTGCGCTTCTCGTAACTTTCAAAAAAAGGGGAACAAAAAGGAGGAGAAAATGCTATCGATTTTCCCTTTTTGTTGCTTTTTGAGTAGAAATCCTCCTCTTGCCTCCCAAAAAGCTTAAGCTTTTTCAGGAAAAAAGTCCGTCTTTGGTATGGCCACCTTGATAATTTGTAGAGTGCGCTTCTCGTAACTTTCAAAAAAGGGGAACAAAAAGGAGGAGAAAATGCTATCGATTTTCCCTTTTTGTTACTTTTTGAGTAGAAATCCTCCTCTTGCCTCCCAAATGTCCTCCCTATCTCAACCCTATCTACCGTAACTTATTATTAGTTATTTATTTCTTATAAAATAAAATTCATATTTCAATGTTATTAGGGTACGTACAAGGAAATCATAAGGATCATGTACAGTTTGGCCGTTATTCAGGGCCAAAGTTCCGCTGTTCAGGGCTCAACTTTGGAAGAAGATCAGTAAATTGATCAGATACATACCTACATAATACATAAATGCACCTAATGTACCTACTACCAAAATCCTACCTCCATTCATGTCTATTAAATGTAAGTCTGCAGCTACATTGGAAAATTTGGTCGCCATAAGTATTTAAATACAACACATTATATTATAGACATTAAATGTATCTATGTACCTGTACCTACAATGTGATGTATTGTGTATGTAGGTGACTGTTTACTTAGTCATATAGGATACAGGTAGGTATACATACAGGACAGAATTGTACATGGAACTGTACCTAATAGATACAACGAGTAACATGTATTTTGTACAACATGGAAACCAAGATGAGTTTGTTCCAACAGATGTTTCATACATAACCGTTAAGCATAGATAAAATGTATATCATACCAGCTTAAAAATACGTACAAGTTGGTTACTTTATCAGAATTTAAAAGATTCATCTAGCGTTTCATTTTACCAGGAAATATTCTCAATTCATGTTCTCATTAGTGGAGATGTCACTTTTTCAAATGGGTAAAGTGACATCTCCACTAATCGGTAACATAAAGAATCTGAATTTCAGAAGTTAACGTTGATAATATTACTTAAAAATGAAAAATTTAATCGTCATTATACCAGGAAATATTCTCAATTCATGTTCTCATTAGTGGAGATGTCACTTTTTCAAATGGGTAAAGTGACATCTCCACTAATCAGTAACATAAAGAATCTGCATTTCAGAAGTTCACGTTGGTAATATTACTTATAAATGAAAAATTTAATCATGACCCTTAAGAGAATGAACCCTTTGGATGATGTTCGGCTAGGTAAGTAGTCACTAGCATTAACATCAGCCATTGTCAATAGGCAAAATTGGTGGATGTGCCAATTTCTCCTAATGGGAAAAATGGGTTAATAAAGAACCGAATGGAGCTCAGTGGAAGAATAAGTAGACATTGTCTTCTCATAATGGCCGAAAATGATGATGGTGATGACAGAAGAGTTGGTCTTGGTATAGGTTCTCGCTAGGTCCTTATTTCTCATTTTAAAGTAACACGGCTTTGCTTGAAAACGGGAAAGCAACATCATCGCAACCAAGTGATAGGGTATCCAAAAGCAAAATTAAGTACAGACGCTAGACGTTTTAAGCAAATTGTTACTGCAAAATTTTCCTCTCTAGGTCCTTATTTCTCATTTTAAAGTAACACGGCTTTGCTTGAAAACGGGAAAGCAACATCATCGCAACCAAGTGATAGGGTATCCATAAGCAATCAAGTACAGACGCTAGACGTTTTAAGCAAATTGTTACTGCAAAATTTTCCTCTTAAACGTAAAAGTTGACCTCGGCAGGTATTTTCCCCAAGTTATACAAGTGTTTTCAGAATGATCATAATTCATAATAAAAAATACTGTTCAAGCGATGAGCGATGGGCGCATGCGTGGTGCTGATTATTGCTGATGAGATCTAGGTACTTCTCTGCTATTTCAGTACCAACTATGTAGAGAGGGGCTACAGAATGGACCGAAAATTTGGATACATTCTCACACTTTGCTTCGGAAATCGCGTGGGTTTTAGCTTGCCTGGAGCTACAGGTAGGTGTCAATGTTCTTGACACAGGTGGTACAAACTGTCACATTTCGGATCAGAACACGAAGCATACGAATCTCAATGTAGATTTTATGGTATTATAGGATTAAAAAGACTCGAAAACCCGAATTATGGGGCAGTTTAATTTATTATGGAAGCTGTCTGTAAAATTTGAGCGACCTCTGGCTAATGATAAAGTCGTGAGAAGCGCTAGTTCTTTTTGAGCTTTTTCCCTGTATAGCCCTACATGGCGGAACTTTGATCCGGAATAACGGCCGAACCGTACCTTCTGGAAACAGGACCCAAGGATAATTTTGGTCTACAGAATTTATCGAATCTCTGTGCCAAGTTCGAGCGACTTCTAAAGGCCTGAGAATTGCAAACTCTTTTTGAGCTTTTTTAGCGGCCAAATCGTACATTTCTCGAAGTCCGGCTCGCGGACAGTTTTGATCATCATTAAACGAATTATATTCCTCAATATAACAACTATCTAATGAATATCACCACCAAAAGACTGATGTTACAAAAAAACGGCATTGCTTGCATGTGAAGAGTTACATTGGAGGTAGGCTCTGTATACCTGGTGGCAATGGCTTTTTTGAGAGGGAAAATTTCATCCATTACAAAAAAAAAGGTAAATGAGGAAGATCCCATTCACCGTCGTAGTTAAACCTACGCCTCTTAGCTACCAGACAACTCAGACAATATATCACCACCAAAAGACTGATGTTACAAAAAAACGGCATTGCTTGCATGTGAAGAGTTACATTGGAGGTAGGCTCTGTATACCTGGTAGCAATGGCTTTTTTGAGAGGGAAAATTTCATCCATTACAAAAAAAAAGGTAAATGAGGAAGATCCCATTCATCGTCGGAGTTAAACCTACGCCTCTTAGCTACCAGACAACTCAGACAATTGTCTTTGTAGCCGAGGACACAAATTCGTTACTTTATTGACAAAAACTCGTACAGCTCAAACACGAGACAAAGCCATAAATTAGAGCATAAGAGGTAAACCGAGAGTCTACTCATTAATAAATTATACATATTATTCACATCAGTAACGATATTTTTACCCCTTGAACAGTAGAAATATCATTAGCGAGAGAAGAATATACAATAGGAAAAAAAGTTGAAACAAAACGGTTTTCATAGAATATTGGGTGACTTTGACTTGAGTTCGAGGTACGAGACAAGAGGTACGAGCGATGTAAAAAGGAAGTTAATTCTCTATAACACATACTACCTCGATTTTCATCTTTCTAACCGTCGTATGTATAAAATCTAAAGATAAACTTAAGTTTAACTTGAAATGAAAATCTTGCCAAATTTCATGAAATCTAGCCAGTTATCTCAAGAAATGACATGAAATTGGCAACATTGTTCGTCTTAAGTTAAACTTAAGTTTATCTTTAGATTTCATACATACGACGGTAACAGTTCTAATGGACCGAGTACATTTCAAAAAGATGGATCTCAATCTCAAGAAAAAAGTAACGATATTTTTACCCCTTGAACAGTAGAAATATCATTAGCGAGAGAAGAATATACAATAGGAAAAAAAGTTGAAACAAAACGGTGTTCATACAATATTGGGTGACTTTGACTTGAGTTCGACGACAAGAGGTACGAGCGATGTAAAAAGGAAGTTAATTCTCTATAACACATACCACCTCGATTTTCATCTTTCTAACAGTTCTAATGGACCGAGATTTGGTCACAATAATAATAGACGGTTGATCACGTGGAGCAATTTCGAAAGCGTTTTTGATGTCATCAGTATTTTCATAGTCATTGATCTCCACCTTCCTTAAGAAGTACATCTCCTTACATTTGAACTCATACTGACTTGACACCACGTTGATGGGGACGGTTACTGAAATCTTTTTATTTGACTTACACAGGATCATTTGGTCACAATAATAATAGACGGTTGATCACGTGGAGCAATTTCGAAAGCGTTTTTGATGTCATCAGTATTTTCATAGTCATTGATTTCCACCTTCCTTAAGAAGTACATCTCCTTACACTTGAACTCATACTGACTTGACACCACGTTGATGGGGACGGTTACTGAAATCTTTTTATTTGACTTACACAGGATGATGGACCGAGTACATTTCAAAAAGATGGATCTCAATCTCAATCTCAAGAAAGGTGAATGATGTATCTAAAATTTAAAGAAGAAACTCACTCATAACCCTGAATATCAACGGGTTTAAATACCATCACAAAAAAACAAAGAGTTTTACATCCGGAGACAAGACTATGGTCCGTTGGTTGGAAGATACAGCTTATGGGTTACGAACGCCATGTGTATCCCTGGATACAATCGTCTATCAATCCCTGTGAACAAGCTAAATAGGTAAACGATCTTTCAAAAGGATTGTCCAAAAAATCAACCCGCTGCGTCGACAAATGCATATCACACCGCTATACACTTACTTTTTAAATCATAAACAGAAGATACAGCTTATGGGTTACGAACGCCATGTGTATCCCTGGATACAATCGTCTATCAATCCCTGTGAACAAGCTAAATAGGTAAACCATCTTTCAAAAGGATTGTCCAAAAAATCAACCCGCTGCGTCGACAAATGCATATCACACCGTTATACACTTACTTTTTAAATCATAAACTATGAACCTGTGTGGGAATAACTACAGATATAATCATCACAATTGAGTGACCCTGTATGTAATATGGTAAAATTGTCATAAAGAACACGGAACATTACTAGAAATGGTCCTTTCAGTGCTCAAGGCCCCTGTAAGAAGATAAATATAGAATCATGTTGTACCGTGATGGTCAATGAAAAGAGTAGCAAGAATAGGTTCAAAACAAGTACATCATATGAGCAAATGACAATAGAGAGTTTTTACAACCAAAACTAGTGTCCCGCTAATTGAGGTCCTTTCAGTGCTCAAGGCCCCTGTAAGAAGATAAATATAGAATCATGTTGTACCGTGATGGTCAATGAAAAGAGTAGCAAGAATAAGTTCAAAACAAGTACATCATATGAGCAAATGACAATAGAGAGTTTTTACAACCAAAACTAGCGTCCCGCTAAATCCGCTAATTGAAATTTTCAACGAATTAAACTCTGCACGCTAATTGAACTTTTTAACGAATTAAACTCTGCACATGCGCAGAAACGAGTTTTCGTCAAATAAAGTTAAAGAGTTCAGTTACCGGGACACTCATTTTGGTTGTAAAAACTCGCCAAATATCTTCAGTTTGTTCATGGTTCGTGAGTTTGGAGTGGTAAAGAGCACCTTTGGAACTACTGAAGGCTGTCCGGTACGGCTGTCTACTCTGTCCGGGACACGTCACCTGCTGATATCTTTAGTAGGTACACCGTACTCCATACGTCCAGTCCATGTCTCTTTGGGGGAATTTCCTTCCGGACCAACCAAAGCTAGCACCCATCACCGAAAGGGATCCTCGGTATAGATGCTGAAATACATTGAAACGGGTGCTTGGTTAATTGCTCGACTCACCTGATAAAATACAGAACACTTGTGCTAGCAAGCCCCCCCACCCTCCTTGTTTTTACTGAGGGGGGTTCCTTCTGACGTGGGATATGTGACATTATTTTTCCACATTAGTCGTTTGGTTGCTGCATCAGGTAAGTCGATTTTGTCCCTGTGTGTTCTTCTTTTTCCTTCCAAATCACATTTCTGGCTTCTCACCTCACTGTAATTGCTTGGTAGCTTTCCACCACTTGTGACTCGAAAGTTTCCAAATCTATTTTGTCATCTGAATTTTGAAAAGTAGATAGTAGATACCTTTCTTTGGTTTGTGAATTTTCAATTTTTATAGCTTTTTGAAGTAAAAGAACTCCCCTTGGGGTTTTTTTTTTTTTTTTTTTTTTTTTTTTAATTCACCATTTCCCGCGAATTCGGGGTCGGTGTTAAGGTGTGTCCAAACAAACTCGACCGGATGTGGGTCGACTATGTGTAGGTGGACAATCCTTTACCTATCGTGTCCGTCTTTTCCAGTCGGCTCGGTGTCAGTGTGAGCTCACGTTAGTTTCTTTTGATCTTTTCACATAGATCCTCAATATCCATAACTTAAGGTGACAGTTTATCCATAGCTTCTTTGGTCTCAAGAAAGATTTGTTGTTTCCTAGGAGGTAAAAGAACTTGCTCGCCAATTTTAACTTCCTTGTACCTTTTGTTGCTCACACTATCACACCTATTCAGCAGTAAGTGAAGTTCCTATAATAATTATGTACAATCAGACTGGATTTTCGAAAAACACATGAGCCTCTCATAACTCATGCATATATATTTTTCTTTAGAATGAGATTTTAGTTTGGTCATACTCGTATGATGTATTTCCTCTTTTGAAAATACACAATTCGATTTCTAGAGGAAGATCAAAACGGACTTTGAGTAGGTAATTATTAGATTGTCTGAAGTTTTCTTTGCCAAAAAGATCCGATTTCTAGCCTAATGAAGAACGAAGAAGTACCGAATCATCATCCCATACAAAAATTGTTAGTTCGTGTTTGTTATCCGTTAATTAATGCACCATACACCACTTATTCCGTGTACCGGTGTAGCTATATTGTACACACTTCCAACACTATTAGGGTATAAAAATAATTACCATACGGGCTATGCATAGGAACTATAGGGTGCTTAATTGCCCCCCACGAGTGGTGCTGATTTACCGACTTCCCGTTTAATATTGTACACACTTCCAACACTATTAGGGTATAAAAATAATTACCATACGGGCTATGCATAGGAACTATAGGGTGCTTAATTGCCCCTCACGTGTGGTGCTGATTTACCGACTTCCCATTTAGTCGAGCGTTCTAGAGAAACAATCTAACAACAATGAAACCGTGTAGAAACAATTTTAGAGCAGGGACAGGTAGAGCGACAAAGAAACTTTAATTTATTATGTACCTATTTATGCGTCTGCACGTGTCTTGTGTATGAGACAGTATCAGGTTAAATGTACACATATGTAATGAGTACTAGAGTAGATACGAACGTTCCTAATTCGGAGGCCAAGTCCGGATACAAGAGACTGTCGGAATACAGAACACTTCATCAACTGCAAGATTGGGGTCGACTGAGGGACTTTTCAGTCTCACCGGAACAGTGAGATCGACTGAGGGGGATAAAGGGACTTTTCAGTCTCGACGGGGCAATTTGGACATAACAATTTTATTCTAGCTGATTACCCACGAGGGTATGACCCATTTGGCTGCCGGGAGAAAAGGGACTTTTCAGTTAAGTCTGCAGCTACATTGGAAAATTTGGTCGCCATAAGTATTTAAATACAACACATTATATTATAGACATTAAATGTATCTATGTACAATGTGTATGTAGGTGACTGTTTACTTAGTCATATAGGATACAGGTAGGTACACATACAGGACAGAATTGTACATGGAAATGTACCTAATAGATACAACGAGTAACATGTATTTTGTACAACATGGAAACCAAGATGAGTTTGTTCCAACAGATGTTTCATACATAACCGTTAAACATAGATAAAATGTATATCATATCAGCTTAAAAATACGTGCAAGTTGGTTACTTTATCAGAATTTAAAAGATTCATCTAGCGTTTCATTAACTTTTCAGTCTCACTCGTGAGCACCATGGACAAGTTATAGTTCATCATCATCATTCAATTCAATTCAATTTTTATTGTATTGTTCTGAATATCTTGGATACACGTATATCTGTATACTTGGATACACGAAGAAAAAACAAAGGAGTTATTCAATCATCATCATCATCATCATTACCTAGGTACAAGAGCGAATCCTTACTGACTACTGAGGTAAAAGGACTTTTCATCTTTCAACATTCTTAACCCCCTCTTCTTGTTGACTAAACGAGTAGCTCGCTTATTGTCCTATCTTTTCATTGTCCCAACGAAATACTCTTGATTTCTTAATTTCCATGAAAAGGTTCCTTTCCGAAGTCCCAAGGAAACGACAACGTCAAAGGAAGGAGACTCTTGATTTTTCAAAGTCCAAATGTTCCTTGTCAAACAAAATATGTACCAAAGAAACGTCAACTTTTCAACGTTCAAAGGAACCGTGCAGACGAGAAAAGCTTGACTTGAGCTGTTCGAATAAACTTGCCGCTTTTGACACATTGGTTTGTTCGTTCGGCTCGAGTTAAGACCGAATTCTCACGATTCAACATTCATCAGATTTCAAGACGAATTTGGATACACGAAGAACGAGAAATGGCTGTGATATACTTCTTAAGGTACGCCCCCACTGGTGTTGAATGTGTTGATCAACACTGCACCGTCCCCACTATTACTTTCAATTTTGTTGATTTGTTGACCAATAGTATTCAAACATACAGTTTTGGAGTGAATCTTGACATTAGCGTACATTATTTTGTTCTCCACTTTTGCTTTCCACATTGCAAAGGACACTGCAATTTCTGTCAAAAGATCGTGTCGTTTATTCCTGTGTCTGTAGTTCTCATGATCCGGAGACCAAAGAGAAGGTCGATTCTTCAGCATGTCAATGAATGCTATGACCTGATCCTTTGACATACTCGTAGAACTCATTTTCAAGAATATTTAAAAATAACAATTTTCAATGTTTTTGACACAAAAAAGCACCTATCTTTTTTTCCTAGCACATCAACACTGATGCTCTAGTACTGAATGGTGATGATAGAGTAAAAAGTTGAACGACATTGTGTAGAACCGTCCACACTAGAAAAATGTTTCCCATTCAACAAAATTTCCTTTGATCTTTACCGCCTTCGGTCGGGTTCCGTTCTACTCAACATTTTGTGGATTAACATGTTGATCAACACGTCCACACTACAGGCAACATTGTTGCTCAACATGTTGATCAACACATCCACACTACAGGCAACATTCAACACCAGTGGGGACGCACCTTTAGTGTTTCAAGTCGTTTCATGTGTACCTATCTAATCTCTGAGTTGGTAAAAAAAAACAACTTTTGCAAAATTTACACCAAGATCATCTTCAAGGAAATTCGCCAATGGATATACCTATCATTACCAGACATTCAATGTTGGCAACCATGAGAAAGAGTTCAAGTTGGGTTACCGCTGTTTTCTCCTATCAAGAAGAGGAAAACTCATGGAAATAAGCTATTGTGTTCTGACTTACTTTCTGTCCAGATAAAACTATCAACCAACGTGTATGTGTGTCCTACTTCAGGGTCAGTAAAACCTCGTGTTACAGGGCATTCTTTCATAGGAATGATAAGATTGGATAAAACGTACCCATGTTGTGCATGCATTGAAGAACATGGATTTGTTGAGTTGACCAATAGTATTCAAACATACAGTTTTGGAGTGAATCTTGACATTAACGTACATTATTTTGTTCTCCACTTCTGATTTCCACATTGCGAAGGACACTGCAATTTCTGTCAAAAGATCGTGTCGTTCATTCCTGTGTCTGTAGTTCTCATGATCCGGAGACCAAAGAGAAGGTCGATTCTTCAGCATGTCAATGAATGCTATGACCTGATCCTTTGACATACTCGTAGAACTCATTTTTAAAAATAACAATTTTTAATGTTTTTGACACAAAAAGCACCTATCTTATTTTTCCTAGCACATCAACACTGATGCTCTAGTACTGAATGGTGATGGTAGAGTAAAAAGTTGAACGACATTTTGTAGAACCGTCAACACTAGAAAAATGTTTCCCGTTCAAGAAAATTTCCTTTGATCTTTACCGCCTTCGGTCGGGTTCCGTTCTACTCAACATTTTGTGGATCAACATGTTGATCAACACGTCCACACTACAGGCAACATTGTTGCTCAACATGTTGATCAACACATTCAACACCAGTGGGGACGCACCTTTAGTGTTTCAAGTCGTTTCATGTGTACCTATCTAATCTCTGACTTAGTAAAAAAAAAAACGAACTTTTGCAAAATTTACACCAAGATCATCTTCAAGGAAATTCGCCAATGGATATACCTATCATTACCAGACATTCAATGTTGGCAACCATGAGAAAGAGTTCAAGTTGGGTTACCGCTGTTTTCTCCTATCAAGAAGAGGAAAACTCATGGAAATAAGCTATTGTGTTCTGACTTACTTTCTGTCCAGATTTTGTTCTCCACTTCTGATTTCTACATTGCAAAGGACACTGCAATTTCTGTCAAAAGATCGTGTCGTTTATTCCTGTGTCTATAGTTCTCATGGTCCGGAGACCAAAGAGAAGGTCGATTCTTCAGCATCTCAATGAATGCTATGACCTGATCCTTTGACATACTCGTAAAACTCATTTTCAAAGATATTTATCGTATCTCTGAGTTAGTAAAAAAAACGAACTTTTGCAAAATTTACACCAAGATCATCTTCAAGGAAATTCGCCAATACGAACCCGCGGCCTAGCGCTTACAACGGAAATAAAGAAAATAATTAATATTTATAAAAATATTTGACATGACTGCATCAGTACAGTGTTTTTATTCACACAAAAATCTAGTCAATATTATTTAACCCAAACATTAGAAACAAATCATGAATTTTTCATCCACTGGACATTTTGCGACTTCGAACGTACATACACCGTTTTTCTCTCTATATACAGAAAAGGACGAGGGAGACCGAGAAAAAGGTGGAAAGATTGACCAACGTGTATGTGTGTCCTACTTCAGGGTCAGTAAAACCTCGTGTTACAGGGCATTCTTTCATAGGAATGATAAGATTGGATAAAATCTACCCATGTTGTGCATGCATTGAAGAACATTGTTTCCTCCTATCAAGAAGAGGAAAACTCATGGAAATAAGCTATTGTGTTCTGACTTACTTTCTGTCCAGATAAAACTATCAACCAAGGAAAGATTGTGTGAACCAAGACTTGAGAGAGAAGAATTTATCAGGACACGAGGTACACAATAGGGTTGCCTGGAAGAGACTGACAAGAAACGCCAACCCTACTTGAATAGTAAAAGGCTGGGAGGAAGAAGGATACCCACAAAAGTTGTAACACAAATTGCACACATAATTATTCTAGGAGCCGTACATTTAAGATTCAACTTAATCCAAAGCTCAAACCATGGAATTAACAATCAGAATTCAGCATATCAGATTTTGAGATCAGTTCCGGTTGAATCCTGACTGCTGATTGGCTATCCTTTCGGTTTAAACTTTGGATTAACAGTGTGAATCCGGACATAAATACCTTTCTTTCTCGTCGAATTCTGACTGGTTTTACAATCATATTGGTTCCTTTTCTTCGAGTTCTCATGGGTTTAACGAACTTGGTCCTTGGTACAGGGCATTCTTTCATAGGAATGATAAGATTGGATAAAATGTACCCATGTTGTGCATGCATTGAAGAACATTGGACTGAATGATGGACTCAGCAGTGAAGAGTGCATTGAGCCTTTGAAATGACATTTGAACAGCCCTATATAATATTTATGTACAAAAATAAAACAGGAATCAAATAAAATTGTAGGAGTAGACATAATGAAGAACATGGAACTGAATGATGGACTCAGCAGTGAAGAGTGCGTTGAGCCTTTGAAATGACATTTGAACAGCCCAATATAATATTTATGTACAAAAATAAATCAGGAATCAAATAAAATTGTAGGAGTAGACATAATGTTAGAAAGTCCACCACTTCGATCATATTTTTCTTAGGTATATGGTCCACCATTTTACCAAGGATTTTTGGACTCAGTGATTCAAACTGGGGGGTTCTTACATGATTAAATTCAACGTGTTTTCTCTCACAGACAACTAGAAAAAATTTCAAGCAAGACCTATTTTTTCCATATTGCTCTTCTAACACATTAACAATTTTATCGTATTCAGAACGTGGTACCAGGTAGGTAGGGTATTTTGTATTTTTTATTTGTACGCGAAACCCATTAACACAATATCTGCCTGCAATAAACGTGTCCCGTTTTGGGGAATTTGGATCTAAAAAGGTAACAGTGTCAGCTTACCTTGATTCCTCTCGGCAATAGGACCTGCCGCCATTGTTGATCCTAGCGGGATGTATTTTAGAGGAAAGAAAGATTTTAGTCCTTCATGGGGATCGGAAGGTTGATAAGAATTTAAAATCTCAGAAAGTTTCAACAGCGAAACGTTAAACGTCTAACTCCAACTCCAAAACGCCGAAAATTTCACAAAAATCGAAAATACGAAAATCAAAATTTCGTACTTCAGGTGTTACAAACATGTCTATATCATCTGTATGCTATACATTGGACCAGGTTGGCCATTGGCAGTAGACCAAAGGCAGGAGGGAAGAATTTGGGTGTTACAAACATGTCTATATCATCTGTATGCTATACATTGGACCAGGTTGGCCATTGGCAGTAGACCAAAGGCAGGAGGGAAGAATTCGGTTATATATTATAACCTCTTCAGAAAAGGTCCTAGCCGAAAATGGACAAAATCGCCGGTTGTGTATGTGTTAAAAGAGACATGAACTCTTGAAACCCGTATAGTTTCTGATCCAGCAATCAGTGTTGGAATTGTTGGATCTATTTCAGCTTTTGGGGAATTTGGATCTAAAAAGGTAACAGTGTCAGCTTACCTTGATTCCTCTCGGCAATAGGACCTGCCGCCATTGTTGATCCTAACGGGATGTATTTTAGAGGAAAGAAAGATTTTAGTCCTTCATGGGGATCGGAAGGTTGGTAAGAATTTAAAATCTCAGAAAGTTTCAACAGCGAAACGTTAAACGTCTAACTCCAAAAGTCCAAACCAAAACCAAAACGCCGAAAATTTCACAAAAAAATCGAAAATACGAAAATCAAAATTTCGTACTTCAGTTTTGTTGTACGTATGAGAAGCTAGCATTGTATTAACAAAAATGTACAGAACTGTCAGGGGTTCCTAAAATGAGGTGAACGAACAATATTAACCCCTGAAAAGCAACTGGAATGGAAACTGATACCATATTGAATATTTTTTTAATAATGAAAACTAGATGAGCGTGTTTTTCGATATTTTTATAACTCAGTTGTATCTTTATTTTTTATGTTGTTAATATTTGATTTTGGGGTCAGGTGATTATGAATATCGTTGTTTTTACATAGTTTGTTGAAAATTTGTTGAATGGTTCTACCTTTACTTTCGGGCAAGTATACAATAGAAAATATTGCAATGAAGGCACTGTAACTGCTAAAAATAAAAGCCCAACCATACAAATGGATTTGATCCACATACGAAGGATAAAATTTGGTAGTCATAAAGTGAAGGCACTGTAACTGCTAAAAATAAAAGCCCAACCATACAAATGGATTTGATCCACATACGAAGGATAAAATTTGGTAGTCATAAAGTGAAAAAAGAAATGCACAAACATAAGAAGAGACGTGAAAGAATTCCTGCACTCAACAGAAAATAATTCAGGCAAGGTAATATACACGATAGAAGATATTCCAAAGCCTTGTACAAACGTGTAGCAACAAATTAATGTCATGAAAATGTACCTAGGCACTTGTATTTCATACAGAGATTGAGCAACAAGCAGCAATCCCACAATCATGAGGGTTAAGCAACACAAAATATGAGCTGTTACAAGACACACTTTCCTATTGAACATTTGACACACAAATATGATCAATATAGAACCGAAATTTTGAAACAAAGGTAGTAACATTGCGTACTGCCCTGCATTGGGATCAGAAAGCATACGTTCCACAACGTCATGCGAGTATCCTATTATCACTCCAATACCACTCATAGTGATCCCTGTTTGTATGACGAGTGAAATAATCAACACTTTCAGATAGTATGGACTGGTAAGTACTTCATTTACAGAAAGTTTCTTAGTGGATTGAGAAGTGTTGAGAAAGCTGTCTTTCAATGCCTCCAGCTCTCTATTCAGAACAAAGTCGTCCTCCGTACATCTCAGCCATTTTAATATTTCCTTGGATTTTTCTTCTTGACCAATCCGAAGTAAATGGACTGGGGATTCTGGTATGAAGAGGAGTAATACGAAGAGTAGTGCACTGGCAACTGTCGTGATCAGATTTATGTAGAAGTAGTCAAAGAAGGATCCTTCGACAATGACAAAAAAGCCACCAATAGTAATGAACACAATGATCAGGCTACCAAGATTACCCTTGTATTTATTTTCACTGATCTCGGATAGATAATTGGAGTTGTTGATCATACATCCTGTAATAAAAATAAGTAAATCCCGTTTAATTAAAGGAGAAGCGGGTAGCTAGGGAATCTGCGTGTAGGTGTATGATATTTAACATGAGATTGTACACTCTAGCATTTGAGAATTTTACATACCTACATCTAGATATTTATGTAAAATAAAATAATAATAGACTTACCTACACAACAATATTTAGGTATGTATAAGAATTTTACATACATCTTAGACATTTATGTAAAATAAAATAATAATAGACTTACCTATAAAACAATATTTAGGTATGTACATATCCGATTTTGAAAATTTGGACCGATTGCAATACTTTCTCATTACCTTGTATAGGTTCCCTATACGTAAAGGTAATAGAAAGTAAAAAACTTACCCACTATTCCAATTCCACTCAGAAATCTCGCAAATAATAATAGGTAATAACTGGTACATAAACAAGAGATCAAGTTGCTTGAAAAAAATGGCAATACTGTGAGGATAGCACTTTTCTTTCGTCCAAGATAATTTATGATCTCATTCCAGAAAAGAGCTCCTGAAAACGACAGAATACAAAAGGTTCAAAATTTATTGTTAATCGAAATGCCCAATCTAATGAAATGCACGTAGATAAGGTCACTGCGGGCTTAGCCTACAACGCCATACAGTACTGTATGGGTGTAGGATGCTGGTTGTCTCTGGTTCAAAATGCCTTTTGTCTTGAATACTTGTCATGTTCGAGTCATTTACACACATTGTGCGAATAATTTTCAGCTGTCCCGTTTTAAAATATTATAAATCATTACCTCTCGTATTTAGGTACATAATGTACGAGAAGAATCCTCCACCTCCGGCTACTCACCGAAAATTGCTCCTAGTGCAGGTACAGATCCAATCCAGGAATACAAAAGGTTCAAAATTTATTGTTAATCGAAATGCCCAATCTAATGAAATGCACGTAGATAAGGTCACTGCGGGCTTAGCCTACGACTCCATACAGTACTGTATGGGTGTGTAGGATGCTGGTTGTCTCTGGTTCAAAATGCCTTGTGTCTTGAATACTTAATTGTCATGTTCGAGTCATTTACACACATTGTGCGAATAATTTTCAGCTGTCCCGTTTTAAAATATTATAAATCATTACCTCTCGTATTTAGGTACATAATGTACGAGAAGAATCCTCCACCTCCGGCTACTCACCGAAAATTGCTCCTAGTGCAGGTACAGATCCAATCCAGGAGATTTGACTATCCGATAGCGGGCCAACAGGGCTTTGTTCTGATTTTAACAAATTCTGAACAGGAGATATCCAGCTTGCCGCTATACCATAGAATAAGTTTAAAAGGCAGACTGAAAGCAGGGACAGTAACAATGAGTTTACACTGACGGGAATCTAGTCATGTTCGAGTCATTTACACACATTGTGCGAATAATTTTCAGCTGTCCCGTTTTAAAATATTATAAATCATTACCTCTCGTATTTACATAATGTACGAGAAGAATCCTCCACCTCCGGCTACTCACCGAAAATTGCTCCTAGTGCAGGTACAGATCCAATCCAGGAGATTTGACTATCCGATAGCGGGCCAACAGGGCTTTGTTCTGATTTTAACAAATTCTGAACAGGAGATATCCAGCTTGCCGCTATACCATAGAATAAGTTTAAAAGGCAGACTGAAAGCAGGGACAGTAACAATGAGTTTACACTGACGGGAATCTACAGTACCTATGTATCAGAGAGCACGTTTTGGATTTGATCTAGAGCCCCTTAGTTCCTGTCCCAAAGGACCAAATCTGTGTTATTTTTATTCAAGTATAAATTTTTCAGGGACCTTTTCCCTGGAAGTAGGTTAGGTATATGTGTACGAGTACTTACTAGTTATTCCAACAGTGAATTGACGAATAGATGCTGTAGCCTTATTATGCATTCTGCATTGTTTTCCTTTTCAGGGGCTTTTTAAAATGAAGATATTGGAAATAAATACAAAACTTAGACTGCTACTGTTATTTAGAGTTAGGTGAGATGAAAATAAGCAGGTATCATCAGGTGCATACTCGGTCAACCCAATTAATCCTTTCGAGAGATAAGAATTGTTCCTATACGAGATGAAAATAAGCAGGTATCATCAGGTGCATACTCGGTCAACCCAATTAATCCTTTCGAGAGATAAGAATTGTTCCTATACTTATTATTTGTATACGTCACAATTATAACTTGAGTGTACAGAGTAATTGGACACATGAATAGGGTAGGTGACCTCAAATTGAATAATATACCGCGTAGATATCTGTGAGCTTGGTTTGATCACGCGACATCCAACATCGTCAGAAATCTGATTAGGTAGCTCGACAGCTGATGCTTTTGAGGAGAGAAGTGTAAGTACCTATACCTGTGTACCAACATCGTCAGAAATCTGATTAGGTAGCTCGACAGCTGATGCTTTTGAGGAGAGAAGTGTAAGTACCTATACCTGTGTATGTACGTGAATTTATAATGAATCCACTTTTGGGCCAAATTTTTATCAACTAGAAACTAGGTATCTACCGATATAGATTATTTTAGGCACCTATCTGAGGTAGGTATGTAATTATAAGAACATAATAAATTATAAACCAAATACCTATGTCCCTTTGAATGCTCAGCCAAACCCACCACATTAGATACCTCGGCACTCTGGACAAACCCCCTGGAGGTGGCTGTTTTCCTTGGATTGGAGGAGGAACATTAAAATGTTGACATACCTACACGTTAACAACATCAAACCAAATATTTCCAGTTTACTTCTTTTAAGTAGATACCTATGAGTGGGTAAAGGCCAACTCTTGAACAATAGAGGCTATAGTATAATAATGTATTACATCATGAACTTTTTGTTGGAGCCTCGCCAAAAAAAAGTAGAGCTTCTTCCAGAACTATCCTGAACTTTATACAAGTTTCGAGTTTTTTGTATGATAGATAACAGCGCTGGTTTGTGGAAAAACATTTTTTTAAAGAGGTTTGACAGAGAGAACTATTACTGCTAAGGTCTTATCGTCCCAAAAGCGCAGAAAGGAAGACAGACAGGAGAATGAAATTCTCCCCAGGCAGGAATCGAACTCACGACCTAGCACTTACAGGCAAGCATACAGAACTAACCAAAACGGGATGCGTTTTGCACCAAGACAGAAAACGATGGAACATTTTGTGTTTGGCACATTGCATACTCAAATATTACCAGGCACTTCCAAGATTATTAATTCCACCTCCGTTGTTAACAGTTCATCTGAAGTAGATACCTGAGGGTAGGGTACCTATCTACGCCTATATCTACTTGTAGGTAGCTTGATGGAAAATTACACTCAACACATCCACGTTGCTTGGTAGCTTGGTTAGAACATAAATATTTCCCAGTATAATTTATTTGGCAACACAAAGTTTACATTGGTAAATACAAGACTATGAAAAACTATTTGGTAAATACGACAAAAGACATAACTAAAGAGACATAGAGAGAAATATAAAGTACCTATCTACCTAGGTATACGGAAAAATTAAAAGAAAGATCCTAGGGTACGAAATTGATAATTAAAACAGAACATTATTAGATAGTATATATAGGTAAAATATATCATAGGTACTTTTAGTACACGTTTAGGTCAACTTTTCCGTATTTTTAGATCTTTTAGAAAATAAATTTTACAGGTAGGTACCTACTTGAATTTAGTAACCCAACTATTAACTATTTTTAGGTACTACCTACATTATACCTATCTGTTCTTCTTTATCCGTGTTTGACTAAGGAGCTACTCATTAAACTCCAAAGTAGTTTTCTACCTACCAGTAACTCTTTTCGATTGAATTTAAAAAGACAATCGTTGGAAGCATAAAAATTACTTAAAGCTAGGCAAATCAAAAACTTTCATTACAACCCTTGATTTCGATCTATACCTACTTTTGACAAACGGAGTGTGCCTGAAGGCATGTGATGTGTTCCTATCCACTCGACCCAAAACCAATCTTCTTCGTCTTCTTCTTCTTCTTTTCCTGCACCTTTTCCGAACCTTATTTGGGGTCGGCGTTACCCTCCTTTATCCTACCCCTCCGCACCCTCCTATCTAATGTCTCCTCCCTTCTCCATCCCTTTTTTCTCAAGTCTTCCTCGACTTTATCTCTCCACCTCCGTTTTGGTCTCCCTCTCTTTCTCCTCCCCAAAACCAATCGTGGTTTAAATTCGGTTCGGTTCTGTAGGGCAAAGGAAAGTACATACAAACTTTACAAAGTCTCATTATATCTCCCCAAGTGGAGAGTGCCACTCATTCAAATGACATTCGTCTTGCGTCTTCTCCTCGCGGGGTGTTTAGGGTCCTCCACATTACCTCGGGGTGGTAGTGGAGGGGGAACAGCCTGGAAGTCTCGGGGTGGGGGCTCCACAGGACCTGGTCTACTGTAGCGAGGAGGGAGAGGTGGGGGAGGGAGGGGAGGGGGCAGTTTGGACGTGGAGGAGGACCGGGAAGTGCGATAGCCATTGGAGGTGGAAGTGGCCGAGCTCAGATCCTCGAAACTGGTGCAGGTGTTCTCGGGGTTACCTGGAGACAAAAGAAACAAAGGATTTACGATCTATGCCCCATCTTACAACAGCGAGTTTACAGTGAATCCAGAGTTAAAGAAATACTGGCCTGTGTACATCAAATGGGTGATATCAAAGAAAAAAAGTGTTACCTGTCAGTGGTAAGATCGGCCATTGATGTTTGAAACTACCAGCCTCATTAAGCCCAAGCGCACTTCAGGCCAATTTCTCGTCTGGTACACCCCGGACAAAGGCCACGAGTAAGCCCCTGGTTACCTATTCGTAGACGCTTAACCCATCTTTTGGGGCAGTTCTATTTTGTCATCTGAATTTTGAAAAGTAGATAGTAGATACCTTTCTTTGGTTTGTGAATTTTCAATTTTTATAGCTTTTTGAAGTAATTGCTCGCCAATTTTAACTTCCTTGTACCTTTTGTTGCTCACACTATCACACCTATTCAGCAGTAAGTGAAGTTCCTATTGTAATTATGTACAATCAGACTGGATTTTCGAAAAACACATGAGCCTCTCATAACTCATGCATACATATTTTTCTTTCGAATGAGATTTTAGTTTGGTCATACTCGTATGATGTATCTTCAAGTAAAGTATTTACCGTTACAATGGTCTGGCTTCATTTGGTCAAACATGATACACACTCTTTTTATAAGCTCTCTGACGAATCTCACGTTCAATCATCATTCTTGTATCGTTTAACTTACATTGTCTTACGAAAAAAATAAGAAAGGAACGAAAATATCACTGTTGAATTAACACAAAAAACAGTCGAACTTAGAACTCCATTATAAAATAGATTCATTTAAAAAAATTGTGGAAATCAATCAACTTTTTCTTTTGGTTACCGAAAAGTACTTTCCATTGAAAATTTGTTTACAAACAAACCTCACTCGCGTAAAAATAAGACAATGCTCTTGAATGTGTCCACTCCAAACTTTCAGATGAATAATTTAAAAGGACTGCATTTATCTATGTCAAACGAACTGTATTTATCTAAGTCAAAAATCCACTGATTGATGATCAATTGTTACCAAAGGATAGCACAAAAAAGGTTATTGGAAGCACACATTTTAAAATCTTAAGCTTTTTCAGGAAAAAAGTCCGTCTTTGGTATGGCCACCTTGATAATTTGTAGAGTGCGCTTCTCGTAACTTTCAAAAAAGGGGAACAAAAAGGAGGAGAAAATGCTATCGATTTTCCCTTTTTGTTGCTTTTTGAGTAGAAATCCTCCTCTTGCCTCCCAAATGTCCTCCCTATCTACCGTAACTTATTATTAGTTATTTATTTCTTATAAAATAAAATTCATATCTCAATGTTATTAGGGTACGTACAAGGAAATACTAATCTTTTTAATTGTTGGATCATAAGGATCATGTATACAGTTTGGCCGTTATTCAGGGCCAAAGTTCCGCTGTTCAGGGCTCGACTTTGGAAGAAGATCAGTAAATTGATCAGATACATACCTACATAATACATAAATGCACCTAATGTACCTACTACCAAAATCCTACCTCCATTCATGTCTATTAAATGTAAGTCTGCAAGGCCAAGTCCGGATACAAGAGACTGTCGGAATACAGAACACTTCATCAACTGCAAGATTGGGGTCGACTGAGGGACTTTTCAGTCTCGACGGGGCAATTTGGACATAAAAATTTTATTCTAGCTGATTACACACGAGGGTATGACCCATTTGGCTGCCGGGAGAAAAGGGACTTTTCAGTCTCACTCGTGAGCACCATGGACAAGTTGTAGTTCATCATCATCATCATCATTCAATTCAATTCAATTCAATTTTTATTGTATTCTTCTGTATATCTTGGATACACGTATATCTGTATACTTGGATACACGAAGAAAAAACAAAGGAGTTATTCAATAATCATTATCATCATCATTACCTACAAGAGCGAATCCTTACTGACTACTGAGGTAAAAGGACTTTGCATCTTTCAACATTCCTAACCCTCTTCTTGTTGACCAAAGGAGTCGCTCGCTTGTTGTCCTAACTTTTCATTGTCCCAACGAAATACTCTTGATTTCTCAATTTCCATGAAAAGGTTCCTTTTCGAAGTCCCAAGGAAACGACAACGTCAAAGGAAGGAGACTCTTGATTTTTCGAAGTCCAAATTTTCCTTTACTTTTCAGTCTCACTCGTGAGCACCATGGACAAGTTATAGTTCATCATCATCATTCAATTCAATTCAATTTTTATTGTATTGTTCTGTATATCTTGGATACACAAAGAAAAAACAAAGGAGTTATTCAATCATCATCATTACCTACAAGAGCGAATCCTTACTGACTACTGAGGTAAAAGGACTTTTCATCTTTCAACATTCCTAATCCTCTTCTTGTTGACCAAAGGAGTCGCTCGCCTATTGTCCTAACTTTTCATTGTCCCAACGAAATACTCTTGATATCTCAATTTCCATGAAAAGGTTCCTTTCCGAAGTCCCAAGGAAATGTCAACGTCAAAGAAAGGAGACTCTTGATTTTTCAAAGTCCAAATGTTCCTTGTCAAACAAAATATGTACCAAGGAAACGTCAACTTTTCAACGTTCAAAGGAACCGTGCAGACGAGAAAAGCTTGACTTGAGCTGTTCGAATAAACTTGCCGCTTTTGACACATTGGTTTGTTCGTTCGGCTCGAGTTAAGACCGAATTCTCACGATTCAACATTCATCAGATTTCAAGACGAATTTGGATACACGAAGAACGAGAAATGGCTGTGATATACTTCTTAAGGTACGCCCCCACTGGTGTTGAATGTGTTGATCAACACTGCACCGTCCCCACTATTACTTTCAATTTTGTTGATTTGTTGACCAATAGTATTCAAACATACAGTTTTGGAGTGAATCTTGACATTAGCGTACATTATTTTGTTCTCCACTTTTGCTTTCCACATTGCAAAGGACACTGCAATTTCTGTCAAAAGATCGTGTCGTTTATTCCTGTGTCTGTAGTTCTCATGATCCGGAGACCAAAGAGAAGGTCGATTCTTCAGCATGTCAATGAATGCTATGACCTGATCCTTTGACATACTCGTAGAACTCATTTTCAAACATATTTAAAAATAACAATTTTTAATGTTTTTGACACAAAAAGCACCTATCTTATTTTTCCTAGCACATCAACACTGATGCTCTAGTACTGAATGGTGATGATAGAGTAAAAAGTTGAACGACATTGTGTAGAACCGTCCACACTAGAAAAATGTTTCCCATTCAACAAAATTTCCTTTGATCTTTACCGCCTTCGGTCGGGTTCCGTTCTACTCAACATTTTGTGGATTAACATGTTGATCAACACGTCCACACTACAGGCAACATTGTTGCTCAACATGTTGATCAACACATCCACACTACAGGCAACATTCAACACCAGTGGGGACGCACCTTTAGTGTTTCAAGTCGTTTCATGTGTACCTATCTAATCTCTGAGTTGGTAAAAAAAAACAACTTTTGCAAAATTTACACCAAGATCATCTTCAAGGAAATTCGCCAATGGATATACCTATCATTACCAGACATTCAATGTTGGCAACCATGAGAAAGAGTTCAAGTTGGGTTACCGCTGTTTTCTCCTATCAAGAAGAGGAAAACTCATGGAAATAAGCTATTGTGTTCTGACTTACTTTCTGTCCAGATAACCAACGTGTATGTGTGTCCTACTTCAGGGTCAGTAAAACCTCGTGTTACAGGGCATTCTTTCATAGGAATGATAAGATTGGATAAAACGTACCCATGTTGTGCATGCATTGAAGAACATGGAACTGAATGATGGACTCAGCAGTGAAGAGTGCGTTGAGCCTTTGAAATGACATTTGAACAGCCCAATATAATATTTATGTACAAAAATAAATCAGGAATCAAATAAAATTGTAGGAGTAGACATAATATTAGAAAGTCCACCACTTCGATCATATTTTTCTTAGGTATATGGTCCACCATTTTACCAAGGATTTTTGGACTCAGTCATTCAAACTGGGGGGTTCTTACATGATTAAATTCAACGTGTTCTCTCTCACAGACAACTAGAAAAAATTTCAAGCAAGACCTATTTTTTCCATATTGCTCTTCTAACACATTAACAATTTTATCGTATTCAGAACGTGGTACCAGGTAGGTAGGGTATTTTGTAGTTTTTATTTGTACGCAAAACCTATTAACACAATATCTGCCTGCAATAAACGTGTCCCCCCTTCGTAGAAAATAATGCTTTAATTGCCATTTTAATATCTGAATCGTGGTACAAAAAGTGTTCGGAAGTTGTTTTTTATCAGCTGGTGCTTTAACTTGGGAACTGTGAAATTATCAAGTTTTTTGCTCGAAAGTCAAATGTGCCTGATAAACGATTTTTGTTTTTTATCAGCTGGTGCTTTAACTTGGGAACTGTGAAATTATCAAGTTTTTTGCTCGAAAGTCAATTGTGCCTGATAAACGATTGCAATGCATTCTGCAGTTTTCTCTTATCATGATCATAACTTTTATCAAGAGGAACTAGAATTTTAGGATACCAGATTCAACAGGCAGAACAGGATGAGTTAAATAGAGAACCAAAAGACATTTGCCATGTGATCATAAAGTGATGTTTGCGATTAAAATTAAAAGATGATTATTATATACCGTTTCTGTCATTGTTGATTTGGAGATTTTGAAGTTATCATTATCAGGGGGAAAGCGAGTAAAGGCTGAAAAATGATCTCTGGGGAAGGTGGCTAATTTTACCATAGTCATGCTTCTAAGAAATTTAGTAATCCACAACCGTCATTTACAAACGAATAAATTAAACATGAAAGAACCAAATACACAGCCCATGTCCGACGAAGCAAAGAAGCCCACTTTTTCGTACAGAGCTCATCCTAAACCTCAATAGTTCAAATTAAGGCCTTAAACTTCTTGGATTATTATTATTACCAAACTTAATTCATCCCCCCGTAAAAGTTTCCTCGACATGCCAACAATTAGACGGTTACAAAAGTTCATATCCATAATGCTGTTGGCATTGTGGAACTTTTAGTCTAAGCCAACAGTATAAATAAGGTACATTAAATAAATAAATATACATACCACATCAAAGGCATTTTAAGACTGTTAAGTCTAAGCCAACAGTATAAATAAGGTACATTAAATAAATAAATATACATACCACATCAAAGGCATTTCTTTCGTGTTAAGACTCTAAGCCAACAGTATAAATAAGGTACATTAAATAAATAAATATACATACCACATCAAAGGCATTTCTTTCGTGTTAAGACTGTTAAGTGTTAAGGCATCCATCGACATGGCTGTCATGGAAACAGCACAACACTGCTGGTCTCCATAGGAAAGCACTATCAACTATCAGTATTTTAACACAACCCAATGTATGGGCACTCAGAAAGCACTGACTTGGAACACGGAGGAAGTTTTCTACAATCGCACTGGGAACAAGATAAGAACTTTGACCACCGGCTGAGAACTTCGTAAGTTAAGAAGTTCCTGTCTCCTTTTCCTGTCGATAGGTGTGGGAAAATGAGGGTTTGAATTGTGAAGACTGTTTGTTTGTTTTATCAGAAGACTTCGATACGGTTGGGTTTCGGATGGTGGAATTTACGTGAAGATAAGATGTTTTATACTTGTTTTACTTAGGGTACTTTCCTGTCTCCTTTTCCTGTCGATAGGTGTGGGAAAATGAGGGTTTGAATTGTGAAGACTGTTTGTTTGTTTTATCAGAAGACTTCGAAACGGTTGGGTTTCGGATGGTGGAATTTACGTAAAGATAAGATGTTTTATACTCTTGTTTTACTTAGGGTACCTCAAAAAAATGGTATTGAACACGACAAAACTTCATCTTTAAGTGGATATTTTTTGGACCACACAAGGGACTAGGAACCTGGAAATAATCGGGACTTATGGGATCGAATTTTTTATTGAGATCAGGAGCACACTACAATTTTTCCCCACTTCAATTTTAATTTTCAAAGGTATGAGAAATATGCTGAGAAGCAACATCGTCTGGACGTTAAACTGAAAAAAGATTTGGATTTCATCAATGCCAGATACGCAGAGGCTGAGGTGTTATACCGAAGGAGAATGAAGGTAGGTAGACACAGGAAAACCAGTCGTTCCGAGAACGCACTTTATCTGTTTAGGATAAAATTCGGCCCGGTGGGAATCGAACCCGCGACCTAACGCTTACAGGGCAGACGCTCTCAGCCCAGAAGGAGGAGGTGGGGGGAGTCCCATTATATTGATAGGGGGAGGAGGAGGAGGGAGAGGAGCAGGGGGAGGTGCGTCTGCAAACAGCTGATGAGGTCTATCAGCTTGGGACAGAGGATTCTGAGCAGCTAGCAACCTCTCGGCTGCAGAACCATGCCGGTCTCCCTTGCTGTCCTTCTTGAATGCATAGGATACCGAGATAGGACGATTACATAGGTATTGCCCATGCATGGCATCAATGGAGGCGTCAGATGCCTCAAAACTGGCGTAGTTGATGAAGGCAAAACCTTTTGAGTTACCAGTGTCAGGATCCCTCATGATCTGTAAGATGAGATAGAAGAGTAAAAGTAGGTACATATTTACAATTTTTACTTTCCTTATCCTATAGGAAGGAAAGTATTGTAACCGGGTCAAATTTTCGATTTACGATCAATGACAGTCTACACGCCTGCAGAACGAGCGTTGGAAAATGCCAAGAAAACCTATCAAGAGCAGCTCGAGAAAATCAGGAGGAAATCAACAAAGCAGACAGGTAACTAATATATTCCATTATTCCACCGGTTAGTTAGATGGAAGAGCTCACTATAAGCGAGAATCCTGCCTTTAAAGGCTAAAAAAACTATTAAATTTTCAGTAATTGAAAACAGGTACTCACACACTTTTATTAGAAGAATTCGGCAAATAATAATAACAATACCTAAATAAACTCTTTATTGTTAAAATTCAAAGAAACAAGTTTAACAAAAAGCAGTATCCTATTTTCATCCAAAATAGATGACAGTACCAAGTTTCAAGTCAATTAATCCAGTAAAAGTGCTTCAGGATTTCTCAAATTGTTCCGTACACATCAATCGTACTCACACACTTTTATTAGAAGAATTCGGCAAATAATAATAACAATACCTAAATAAACTCTTTATTGTTAAAATTCAAAGAAACAAATTTTACAAAAGGCAGCATCCTATTTTCATCCAAAATAGATGACAGTACCAAGTTTCATGTCAATTAATCCAGTAAAAGTGATTCAGGATTTCTCAAATTGTTCCGTACACATCAATCCCTAAAAGTGCCTCAAAACTGAAGTATTTCTCACAAAATCGATCCCTTTTTGCGATTCTCATTTTCCGAGTTAACGATTTTCCAGATCATCCCCAATGAATCCACCTCTATTGTTGATCTATCGTACCGTAATATTACCGATCTGAACTCAGCCGCCCTAAAAGTGCCTCAAAACTGAAGTATTTCTCACAAAATCGATCCCTTTTTGCGATTCTCATTTTCCGAGTTAACGATTTTCCAGATTATCCCCAATGAATCCACCTCTATTGTTGATCTATCGTACCGTAATATTACCGATCTGAAGTCAGCCGCTCAAATCAAGCCTCGCAAATGTTACAATGCTGCTAGACAGAACAAGGAGAGTTCTAAATATGAGGCGAAAACGATCAAATTGAGTAACAATCTTCTGACTGGATTGACTGGAGTAGAAGTGTTCATACAGGAGGTAAATAAGAAACAATCTCCTGACTGAATTGACTGGGGTAGAAGCATTTACACAGGAGGCAATAGAGAACTTTTCCGATGTTCAGACCCTATAACTATGTATAACGGAAACGATGTAGGTAAATAATGTTACAATGCTGCTAGACAGAACAAGGAGAGTTCTAAATATGAGGCGAAAACGATCAAATTGAGTAACAATCTTCTGACTGGATTGACTGGAGTAGAAGTGTTCATACAGGAGGTAAATAAGAAACAATCTCCTGACTGAATTGACTGGGGTAGAAGCATTTACACAGGAGGCAGTAGAAAATTTTTCCGATGTTCAGACCCTATAGCTATGTATAACACAAACGATGTAGGTAAATATGGACACCCTCATGATCATGATCAAGGATCGTGCTTTTAGATTTAGTAAAACAAATATGTACAGATAAAAAACGAAAATTTGGTATTTAACGAAGCGACTTTTAAAGTTAAGGAAACTGAAACTCTCCAAATAGGTGGAATTGAAGGACACTTGTAAATTTAAAATATCCCAAGTCCCAAAACTATTCTTTTCAATGCCTAGAGAGGTTACCAAAGTAATTTGAGATTTTTACATTTTTTATGCAATCAGAAATTGACCATTTTTATAACAAGTTACTATAAAACCCCCCCCCCCCAAAGTCATACCTAAAACCCCCCAAAAAAGTACTTTTCATTACCATCGGAGTAACGGTTAACTGTATTTTGACCTCATTTTGGTCGTTTTCGACCGCTTTTTGGCGATTTTTAGCTCTACTGACTAAACGGTAAGAGATATTGCAAAAGTTATAAGAGAAGCCGCCAAAATCATATCTAAGATACCTAGCTAAGCATAATTTAATAGGTTAAGGAAAGTCGTGTGATGTTCACACCAGATTTTTTTATTATTATTATTTATTTTATTGAGTGAATAGGTACTGATAATAGTGCTTATTTATACTGCTTGATTGGGACTAAAGAATCCCTTTCACCCTGCAGTAGACTACCATCATAAAGAGACCCTTTAACAAAGCAGTAGGAGCGGCTGAAAAAGCTCTTTCTGCTTCAACGGATGTAGGAGGAATGGATAGAAATACAAGATTTGCAAGACCAATATCATCCTTTCAAGTCAGGAGAACAAAAGAAACACTACTTGAAACCAGACTACCTGTAGTCAGAAAAATCAAGGTGCCTGTAGAGTTCATAAAAAAAGGGTTATTCGACCTATTTTAAACCTTTTCTTTGTGGTATTTTTATCTTAATTCATGGATCCATTAATTCCGAAAAATCCCGCAAATCCCGCAAATCCAGCAGCTAAAAAATGCGGGATTGCGGGATTGGAAAAAGGTGCGGGATCCCGCGGGATTGCGGGATCCCGCATTGCAATCCCTACTAATACTATACCTTGGGTGTTTGTAGAATGACACCAAATGCAGAGAATGTGTCATAGAGAAGTTTCTCATCCACTTCAGGATCCAGATTACCAATGAAAATGTTTGCACCCACATCCAAATTCTTCTGATGGGATGATGCCTGCAAGAATAAAAATTCAAACATTACAAAAAGTTTCTAGTTAAATAATCGTTAATGAATGGTGTTTTGCTCAATTAGGTGGTTTGGACATGTAGAGAGAAGAGACAATGAGTATGTAGGAAAGAGAGTAGAGGGTTTAGATATAGGCTTCTTTTCAATGCCTAGAGAGGTTACCAAAGTAATTTGAGATTTTTACATTTTTTATGCAATCAGAAATTGACCATTTTTATAACAATGAAACACTCTCCTTTGTGTTTTAGATCCTGGCCAGTCCATCTAACCTTACATGGTTGGACTTATCTTTCAACCAGTTACAACGCCTAAACGGAACTCTCTCTCCTTCAGCCTCCCTTACCATTCTGTATCTTCATGGCAACAAACTCCAATCACTTTCTGATATACTGAATACTCTCTTGTAAGTAAGGCAAAGTCGTACTTACCTTATTTTCATAAGCATTTGTGAGTTTTGTAAATATTTTGCCTCTTGTAGGAAGGTGATATGTACTCTCTTGAAAAAAAATAAAAAAAAAAAATAAAAAAAATGGAAATTCGTGTTTGTCTTTTGTTTTGGTAGATGTTTGGATTTTACCATATTCTTTTAGCTCTAATTTCTTGTAAAAAAAAGCTTACCTTTTGTTTCCGATGAGCATTTGTAATTTTTGTACTTAACCAGATGAGAGTTTTTGTAAAAAAAAAAGAAGAAAGAAAATGCCTCTTGTAGATACTCATACGAATACTTTCGTCTAAGTACTCGTACATAATGGAAATTCGTGCTTACCTCATGTTTTCGGTAAGTTCAAGTTTCGTTAATCTCGTGCAGAGTATTTTAACACTTCTGTCGAGTATTTACTTTCATCATTGAATATTTGTACCATTATTTCAGACCCCTCCAGAAGCTGACTCATCTAAAAAAAAAAAAAAAAAAAAAAAAAAAAAAAAAAAAAAAAAAAAATGCCTCTTGTAGATAAGATACTCATACGAGTACTTTCATCTAAGTACTCGTACATAATGGAAATTCGTACTTACCTCATGTTTTCGGTAAGTTCAAGTTTATTTTAACATTTCTGTCAAGTATTTACTTTCATCATTGAATATTTGTACCATTATTTCAGACCCCTCCAGAAGCTTACTCATCTAACTCTAAGCGGTAACCCTCTGGAAGCTATCAACCCCCAATACAAGTCCAAAGTTATCACCACCCTCCAAACTGTAACTCATTTGGACTTTGCCTTGGTCACCAAATGGGAGAGACAAGTGGCACTCGATAGGAAACGGTGTGTAACCGTTGCCAAACAAACGTTAAAACGGAAACCTATCAAACATTATTTTATTTAGAAATTGTGTCCTTTTTTTTTACTTTTTATTGTTATTTTTAAGATTTTAAAAGGAAAATATTGTACCTTAGAACCGCTTTCGCATCACGCCTATTCAAAAATGGAAATTTCGTCATCACTTATTATTAGGGCCGGAAAAAACATTAGCCGTTCCGCGAACGAATATTATCCGTTCAGGATAAAATCTGCCCCGGGCGGAAATCGAACCCGCGGCCTAGCGCTTACAACGGAGACGCGCTACCAACCAAGTTAACTAGGCTGGCTTAAATTTTAAGAAATAAAGAAAATAATTAATATTTATAAAAATATTTGACATGACTGCATCACTACAGTGTTTTTATTCACACAAGAATCTAGTCAATATTATCTAACCCAAACATTAGAAACAAATCGTGAATTTTTCATCCACTGGACATTTTGTGACTTCGAACGTACATATACCGTTTTTCTCTCTAGGTATGTACAGAAAAGGGCGAGGGAGACCGAGAAAAAGGTGGAAAGATTGTGTGAACCAAGACTTGAGAGAGAAGAATTTATCAGGACACGAGGTACACAATAGGGTTGCCTGGAAGAGACTGACAAGGAACGCCGACCCTACTTGAATAGTAAAAGGCTGAGAGGAAGAAGGATACCCACAAAAGTTGTAACACAAATTGCACACATAATTATTCTAGGAACCATACATTTAAGATTCAACTTAATCCAAAGCTCAAACCATGGAATTAACAATTAGAATTCAGCATTTCAGATTTTGAGATCAGTTCCGGGTGAATCCTGACTATTCCTGACTGCTGATTGGCTATCCTTTCGGTTTAAACTTTGGATTAACAGTGTGAATCCGGGCATAAATACCTTTCTTTCTCGCCGAATTCTGACTGGTTTTACAATCATATTGGTTCCTTTTCTTCGAGTTCTCATGGGTTTAACGAACTTGGTCCTTGATTTAACGAACTGAATCCTTGGTTTAACGAACTGGAACGAACCCGCGGCCTAGCGCTTACAACGGAAATAAAGAAAATAATTAATATTTATAAAAATATTTGACATGACTGCATCACTACAGTCTTTTTATTCACACAAAAATTTAGTCAATATTATCTAACTCAAACATTAGAAACAAATCATGAATTTTTCATCCACTGGACATTTTGTGACTTCGAACGTACATAAACCGTTTTTCTCTCTATGTACAGAAAAGGGCGAGGGAGACCGAGAAAAAGGTGGAAAGATTGTGTGAACCGAGACTTGAGAGAGAAGAATTTATCAGGACACGAGGTACACAATAGGGTTTGCCTGGAAGAGACTGACAAGAAACGCCGACCCTACTTGAATAGTAAAAGGCTAGGAGGAAGAAGGATACCCACAAAAGTTGTAACACAAATTGCACACATAATTATTCTAGGAACCGTACATTTAAGATTCAACTTAATCCAAAGCTCAAACCATGGAATTAACAATCAGAATTCAGCATTTCAGATTTTGAGGTCAGCTCCGGTTGAATCCTGACTGCTGATTGGCTATCCTTTCGGTTTAAACTTTGGATTAACAGTGTCAATCCGGACATAAATACCTTTCTTTCTCGTCGAATTCTGACTGGTTTTACAATCATATTGGTTCCTTTTCTTCGAATTTTCATTGGTTTAACGAACTTGATCCTTGATTTAACGAACTGGATCCTTGGTTTAACGAACTGGATCCTTGGTTTAACGAACTTGATCCTTGGTTTAACGAACTTGATCCTTGGTTTAACAAACTCCATCCTTGGTTTAATGATCATACCGATCATAGCTGTCTCCATCCTCGTCATACTCTTGTTCATCATACTCCTCTCCCTCATAATCTCTATCGTAGTCCCCTCTGTCTCTCTCGTTATAGTTGCCTCTATTGTTATAGTTAGGGGGAGGTGGTGGCATAGGAGGGAACGGGTAGTTTGGACCCCCTCTACCTGGCGGGGGTGGTCGCCAGCCGGGTGGTGGGCCACCTGAAAAAATAAATAATTATCATTAATAGAAGAAAAAAATGTCTGGCTGGGGGATGCTAAACAGGGAGTAGACCAGCTTAGTCTGGCTGAGGGACTGTAAACAAGGAGTACTTATACCAGCCTGGATTTCCCTTCCTAAAGACATGGCAAAGGTTGAGTGCGAAGGGCATCCACTCGTAAAATTTGTGGCCAAAACCAAATGTCAGCTCAAAGCAATCACCCTAGTTAGGGCTGATTGAGAGGCTGACGAAAAACGCTGACCCCGAAGAAAAAGAAGACGGATAATAATAATCTAACAAAATAGGTCCCGATCTTATTGTTCCAAAATCGAAGAGAGGAGGACAGGAGAGGAGAAAACCAGTCGTTCCGAGAACGCACTTTATCTGTTTAGGATAAAATTCGGCCCGGTGGGAATCGAACCCGCGACCTAACGCTTACAGGACAGACGCTCTCTAAGATATTTATTGTTTCAACACCACCACTCACCTTGCATGTTGTTCCCATAATTCCCCCCAAAGTGGGGTGGTGGAGGGCCATAGTTCTGCTGCCAGGGTGGGGGCATCATATGAGGCCCACCCATCATGTGTGGGGGCATCATACCAGGAGGGGGCCCCATCATCCCCGGGGGGCCTGGGGGCGGGGGCATGTTCTGTTGTTGAGGAGGCAGTGGAGGCTGACCAGACTTGCCTGGCTGGTTTTGCTGTGAGAGAGTGAGAGAAAAGATTTATTTATTTGATCTTAAATATCCTTAGCAATTGGGATAGTTTACAAAGATGTGTAAAGGGGAGAAGAAAGAAAGATGAGTTTGTTATTAGATTTTTTTCCAATAAAGGGAACAAGTGATGTTTTATCGTCCCGAAATCGATGAGAGAAGAGGATAGCAGAAAGCCAGCTATTCCGAGAACGGACCCTATCTGTTCAAGACGGGGACATTGAACCCGCGACCTGGCGTTTAGAAGGCAGGAGTTCTACCCTTCAAGCTTAGCTAAGGTGGCCTTCTACATAAGTTGACCTATTTTATCACACCTCATTTCCTTGCTGAAATATTTCCAATCGAAATGAGAGTTCACTGCGTAGACTCTACCTATAGGAAGGAAAATATTGTAATCGGGTCAAATTTTCGATGGTCAGTTTTTAGTGCCAAAACGCGTTTTGAGGTCCCTAGAGCCTAGTCCAAATGAAAATGTTTGCACCCACATCCAAATTCTTCTGATGGGATGATGCCTGCAAGAATAAAAATTCAAACATTACAAAAAGTTTCTAGGTAAATAATCGTTAATGAATGGTGTTTTGCTCAATTAGGTGGTTTGGACATGTAGAGAGAAGAGACAAAGAGTATGTAGGAAAGAGAGTAGAGGGTTTAGATATAGGGGGTAAAAGGAGAATCCCTTCTCCTTTTACCCCAAAAATGAGATGGAGAGACAAAGTATAGGTTAGATGGAAATGGAGGAGTAGAATATGAGATGGAAATGCCAACCCTAAATAAAATTGGGATAGGGTAGAATATCTAATACTTCTATACGTTATGGATAACGTGTAGAATAACCATGATGTTTGCCAACCTCCGGAACGGAGACGGCACCTCAAGAAGAAAGAAGAAGAAGAAGAAGAAGAAGAAGAAGAAGAAGAAGAAGAAGAAGAAGAAGAAGAAGAAGAAGAAGAAGAAAGAAGAAAGAAAGAAGGAAGAAGAAGAAGAAGAAGAAGAAGAAGAAGAAGAAGAAGAAGAAGAATGGAGTTTTGCTCATTTCAGTATTTCTTTAATCTCTCACCTTATTAACTCTGATCGGTTTGCCATACAGCTTGATCATGTTCATAATCTTGATGGCATAATCAGCATCTTCCGAGACAAAGTATAGGTTAGATGGAAATGGAGGAGTAGAATATGAGATGGAAATGCCAACCCTAAATAAAATTGGGATAGGGTAGAATAAAAGAAGAAGAAGATGATGAATGGAGTTTTGCTCATTTCAGTATTTCTTTAATCCCTCACCTTATTGACTCTGATCGGTTTGCCATACAGCTTGATCATGTTCATAATCTTGATGGCATAATCAGCATCTTCTGTATGTACGTTGTACGTACGCGATTGCCGTTAGATACGTACAAGCTAGCTTATAAATCTTAAGAAATTATTGTAACGTTTTACCTACTAGGTACCTACATAAATATCTACTCTAAAATTCCGATGTTACCGTTCAAAAATATTAATAATAATTGTCGATTGCTAGTGAAATACCCTGTATTAACATGATGGGTAAGTAATGTAAGTATACCTAATGGTGTGAATGTACTCAAAGTAAGTGGTCGTAAAATACCGTTGTATGCCTACAGATTATTAGACTACATGGTCAAATATACCCATATAGTCAGTATATAGTTAATCATTATAATCACTATAGAGAGGAGCTACCTAATGGTGTGAATGTACTCAAAGTAAGTGGTCGTAAAATACCGTTGTATGCCTACAGATTATTAGACTACATGGTCAAATATACTCATATAGTCAGTATATAGTTAATCATTATAATCACTATAGAAAAAGTTTCTAAAAAACCCCCCCCCCCCCCAAAGTCATACCTAAAACCCCCCCAAAAAAAAGTACTTTTCATTACCATTGGAGTAACGGTTAGCTGTATTTTGACCTCATTTTGGCGATTTTTAGCTCTACTGACTAAAACGGTTAGAGATATTGCAAAAGTTATAAGAGAAGCCGCCAAAATCATATCTAAGATATAAGCATAATTTAATAGGATAAGGAAATTTGTGTGATGTTCACACCAGATTTTTTTTTATTATTATTATTATTATTTTATTTTATTGAGTGAATAGGTACTGATAATAGTGCTTATTTATACTGCTTGATTGGGATTAAAGAATCCCTTTCACCCTGCAGTAGACTACTACCATAAAGAGACCCTTTAACAAAGCAGTAGGCTAATACTATACCTTGGGTGTTTGTAGAATGACACCAAATGCAGAGAATGTGTCATAGAGAAGTTTCTCGTCCACTTCAGGATCCAGATTACCAATGAAAATGTTTGCACCCACATCCAAATTCTTCTGATGGGATGATGCCTGCAAGAATAAAAATTCAAACATTACAAAAAGTTTCTAGGTAAATAATCGTTAATGAATGGTGTTTTGCTCAATTAGGTGGTTTGGACATGTAGAGAGAAGAGACAAAGAGTATGTAGGAAAGAGAGTAGAGGGTTTAGATATAGGGGGTAAAAGGAGAATCCCTTCTCCTTTTACCCCAAAAATGAGATGGAGAGACAAAGTATAGGTTAGATGGAAATGGAGGAGTAGAATATGAGATGGAAATGCCAACCCTAAATAAAATTGGGATAGGGTAGAATAGAAGAAGAAGAAGAAGAAGAAGAAGAAGAAGAAGAAGAAGAAGAAGAAGAAGAAGAAGAAGAAGAAGAAGAAGAAGAAGAAGAAAGAAGAAAGAAAGAAGGAAGAAGAAGAAGAAGAAGAAGAAGAAGAAGAAGAAGAAGAAGAAGAATGGAGTTTTGCTCATTTCAGTATTTCTTTAATCTCTCACCTTATTAACTCTGATCGGTTTGCCATACAGCTTGATCATGTTCATAATCTTGATGGCATAATCAGCATCTTCCTCTCCCATGAACTCGATGAATCCATAACCCTGATGTGTCTGAGTTACTCTATCCTTGGGCATGTGAACATTCACTGTAATAATGACAAGCCATGTATTAGTAACAACAATAATTGATAGAATTAAAAGTAGGTATGTTTTGCAGTTTAGATAAAGACGTTAGGAAATTCATCAACACATAATATGTTTTATACCTGGGAAAAATAATCTTCAGTACTGTGCTTCAATACTGATAACACCATAAGATAGAGAGATATTAGGTAGCTTACCCACAGGCCCAGACTGAACAAATAACTCCAAGCCATGTATTAGTAACAACAATAATTGATAGAATTAAAAGTAGGTATGTTTTGCAGTTTAGATAAAGACGTTAGGAAATTCATCAATACATAATATGTTTTATACCTGGGAAAAATAATCTTCAGTACTGTGCTTCAAGACTGATAACACCATAAGATAGAGAGATATTAGGTAGCTTACCCACAGGCCCAGACTGAACAAATAACTCCCACATCAGTGTTTCTGACACCTTATCATCCAAGCCTCCAACATAGATAGTGGCATCTGAAAAAGAGTGAAATAAAATATGAATGCTAATGATTTCTGGCTCAGAAAATTCAACTACTCAAGACAGGATAGGAGAAAGCCAGCCGTTCCGAGAACGAACGTTATCCCATCAGGATAAAATCCGCCCCGGGCAGGAATCGAACCCGCGGCCTAGCGCTTACAAGGCAGAAGCACTACCAACTAAGCTAACTAGGCTGGCTGTTATGATCCTGTTTTAGGGTAAGTGCATCATGCAAGATGAGTGGCTATACCACAGCATCTTAGGCTACAAATAACTCCCACATCAGTGTTTCCGACACCTTATCATCCAAGCCTCCAACATAGATAGTGGCATCTGAAAAAGAGTGAAATAAAATAATGAATGCAAATGATTTCTGGCTCAGAAAATTCAACTACTCAAGACTTTTTCTGGCTACAAACTTGCACCTAGAACTCTATTGTTATGATCCTGTTTTAGGGTAAGTGCATCATGCAAGATGAGTGGCTGAGTGCTAAAATTAACTTTTTATACCACAGCATCTTAGGCTACTTTTTTTTTCTTTTAACTTCACTAATACATACTTTGCTTTGTTCAAATGTTTTTCACTAATACATACTTTGTTTTGTTAAAATTAAAAAATGTTCAACAAACAAAAAGCAGCTGATAACTTGTCAAATAAACTAGTTCTTGTTCTACCACAAAAGTTAAGCAATGTTATGTATGGTTGGAATTTGGATGGGTGACCAACCATGGTGATTGTCCAATGTCCACACATGCACTCAAACTGTGTGAGGGTAACCTGAGTAACAAGGTAGTTTGTTGGTGGATGGACTCCATAAACTAGTTCTTGTTCTACCACAAAAGTTAAGCAATGTTATGTATGGTTGGAATTTGGATGGGTGACCAACCATGGTGATTGTCCACACATGCACTCAAACTGTGTGAGGGTAACCTGAGTAACAAGGTAGTTTGTTGGTGGATGGACTCTCACCCCTACTTTTGCCTCAACCTCCATTTTCGCCTCCCCCTCCATTTTCACCTCCACCTTTACTTTCACGTCCACCTCCAATTTGCCTACACCTCTCTTTTCGCCTCCACCTCTCTTTTCACCTCCACTTTCACCTCCACCTCCATTTTCGTCTCCACTTTCACTTCCACCTCCACTTTTGCCTTCACTTTTACCTCCATCTCCACTTTCACCTCCACCTTCCAGCTTAGTCTGGCTGAGGGACTGTAAACAAGGAGTACTTATACCAGCCTGGATTTCCCTTCCTAAAGACATGGCAAAGGTTGAGTGTGAAGGGCATCCACTCGTAAAATTTGTGGCCAAAACCAAATGTCAGCCCAAAGCAACCACCCTAGTTAGGGCTGATTGAGAGGCTGACGAAAAACGCCGACCCCGTCTGTACACGGGAAAAGGCGAAGAAAAAGAAGACGAATAATAATAATCTAACAAAATAAGTCCCGATCTTATTGTCCCAAAATCGAAGAGAGGAGAAAACTAGTCGTTCCGAGAACGCACTTTATCTGTTTAGGATAAAATTTGGCCCGGACACACTTTCCTATTGAACATTTGACACACAAATATGATCAATATAGAACCGAAATTTTGAAACAAAGGTAGTAACATTGCGTACTGTCCTGCATTGGGATCAGAAAGCATACGTTCCACAACGTCATGCGAGTATCCTATTATCACTCCAACACCACTCATAGTGATCCCTGTTTGTATGACGAGTGAAATGATCAACACTTTCAGATAGTATGGACTGGTAATTACTTCATTTGTTGGGTTGGGTTAAGTTAGGTTGGGTTGGGTTGGGTTGGGTTAGGTTAGGTTGGGTTGGGTTGGGTTAGGTTAGGTTGGGTTAAGTTGGGTTAGGTGGTTTGGGTTGGGTTGTTGGGTTGGGTTAAGTTAGGTTGGGTTGGGTTAAGTTAGGTTGGGTTGGGTTAAGTTAGGTTGGGTTGGGTTATGTTTTGTTGGGTTGGCAACCTGGTTCAGTATTAAACTGTTTAAAAACCTCTATTGGTCAGGGAACATAAGCTATCGTCTCCATGCTGTTGTTGATCGACAACGCCTGAAATACCTATAGGTACGTACAGCAAATACGTTTCAAGTGTTTAGTTCCTCAAAGGGTTAATTTTATCTTGCCATGCGAGGTTAGGTTAGGTTAGGTTAGGTTGGGTTAGGTTAGGTTAGGTTTGGAATCATACAAAATTTCGTCCTCTTCTTTATCCAACCTGGTTCAGTATTAAACTGTTTAAAAACCTCTATTGGTCAGGGAACATAAGCTATCGTCTCCATGCTGTTGTTGATCGACAACGCCTGAAATACCTATAGGTACGTACAGCAAATACGTTTCAAGTGTTTAGTTCCTCAAAGGGTTAATTTTATCTTGCCATGCGATAATCAATTAATGCAAGTTTATTAACCCCTGAAGAGTGAACGTAGAACGATTTCTGTTGCTGGCTTCTCATACTTCACTTCCCCTACTTTAACTTTTTAGTTCCGAATTTCTCCGCAGATAGCGCTTTAAGCACAGGTCGCTTTTGTTCGAAAATTTGAAAAAAGTTGTCTTCGGGTTGCGGGTTCAAGATTTGAACTTTTTTCTGGATCTTTTTATTTTTTTTCTTTTAATTTTTCCTTCGTGCTGATTATTATCTTTTGCGGATAAACATAAGATTACATTATGGACGTGGATAAGGCGGACTCATTAGAAATGGATGATTCATAAAGTGAAAAAAGAAATGCACAAACATAAGAAGAGACGTGAAAGAATTCCTGCACTCAACAGAAAATAATTCAGGCAAGGTAATGTACACGATAGAAGATATTCCAAAGCCTTGTACAAACGTGTAGCAACAAATTAATGTCATGAAAATGTACCTAGGCACTTGTATTTCATACAGAGATTGAGCAACAAGCAGCAATCCCACAATCATGAGGGTTAAGCAACACAAAATATGAGCTGTTACAAGACACACTTTCCTATTGAACATTTGACACACAAATATGATCAATATAGAACCGAAATTTTGAAACAAAGGTAGTAACATTGCGTACTGCCCTGCATTGGGATCAGAAAGCATACGTTCCACAACGTCATGCGAGTATCCTATTATCACTCCAATACCACTCATAGTGATCCCTGTTTGTATGACGAGTGAAATAATCAACACTTTCAGATAGTATGGACTGGTAAGTACTTCATTTACAGAAAGTTTCTTAGTGGATTGAGAAGTGTTGAGAAAGCTGTCTTTCAATGCCTCCAGCTCTCTATTCAGAACAAAGTCGTCCTCCGTACATCTCAGCCATTTTAATATTTCCTTGGATTTTTCTTCTTGACCAATCCGAAGTAAATGGACTGGGGATTCTGGTATGAAGAGGAGTAATACGAAGAGTAGTGCACTGGCAACTGTCGTGATCAGATTTATGTAGAAGTAGTCAAAGAAGGATCCTTCGACAATGACAAAAAATGGGGTGTAAGGATCGCGTTTTACCCCAAGATAAAGGCCAAATCGGTACCCCCGTAACCTACTGTTTAATGTGGCCCAAGAAACTTTCAATGAAAATTCGTTGAATCGAAGCTCTATTATTGGATCTACTTACATGTGAAATCAGAGAGGGCACAGTAAAGAAATAGGTACTTCATAATCTAAAAGTCCTTCCTACAGCCTCACACACTGAACCTTGGTTTTTATTAGGTTTCTACAATAACTTATACAAGGACATTAATTTACTAATATGCAATTTGAACAATTTATTTCAGATTCAGAGTTTGACTGGGATTCTCTCCTGAAGCAGAAAAACCTGGAAGTATTACCTGAGGCATGTCTCCCTCATGTAAGCAGACTTAGGTATTTCCTTCTAGCCATGAAGGGTTTGGCGGGGTCAAGTATTGGAACACAGTACATGCCTTCAGGCACACTCCATTTATGAAGGGTCTAGGTTTTCCTTGTCCTTGGGATCAATTTAATTTGAAGAAACTATTTACTGATGAAAATATGAGTTTTACTTACTTATAATTTCAAGCATTTACTCACTCTTTTTTAAGCACAAAACTTGTAAAATATGTAGGGGTAGGAACTAGAAATGATAAAAGAGAGGATGAAAATAGATAACAATCTTATATAAAAGACTTCTACAAAAAAAAAAAAAAAAAATATCACTAGGGCTTGTGGATCAACCTTTGTTCCTTGATGAGCTATAGTTTTCAGTGACTCTATATATCTTTGTTCTCTGTTTTTCTCAGGTATACAGGAAAGCAAATCTCATACTGCAGGCTGGAATGAAAATTGAAATGCCCTACATCGAAGATAACAAGTCAAAATATTGGATAGCTACAGTTGTCATGAGTCTGGGGCCAGTTGTGAGGTAAGCAAAGCCCTCTGATATAACATTTTCAATGTCTTATTTCTTAAAGTGTCACTTAACAAGAAAGATCTCTTTAAACCTCTATACTTTTGTTTCTGATTGTATAACAGCTTGACCTATAACACAAACTTGTTGACTTTTATTGATATAAATTTGCACCTTCCAGACTACTAGTTATTGATACATTCAAAGAAAGGAAAAAAATCAAGGAAAGTAATGCCCCACAGGACTTTTTGTTACCGATTTTACGAACATTTGTATAACATTGTTAATTTGAAAAGGTAATACTAGATGACATGGTTGTTGTAATCAGAATATTGGTAGTTATTCAACTTGAAAGATGCTATCTTCTCAGTCCAAAAATTTCTAGAGCTGGGAATGTCCATAAAAATAACCATATCCATATGCTTTCTTAGCAGTACTTACCTTCAAAAAAGTAAAGGAAAAATTTTCCATATTCCACAGGCTCCAATTCCTTGGTGACTCCAATCCAACACATGACAAGTGGCAGATGATCAACAGTTTCAAACCTCACCCACTGGGCTGGTGTGAACGGTGTAATCTATCTCTCACGCCTCCCTCCTATTTATCACATGTGGACAAGAAGGCATTACTGGCAGAGGTGAAACAAGGCCATGTCAATACTGTACAGGAGTATGCAATGTTTGAGGTGGGTGCCTCACTCTGGACTAGCCTGTTTTGTATGAAAAGCTTTGCTGTCTGTATTTTATACTTTGCAAAAGTTTTGTTAAATATTTTGCAATGTGAAAAAAAGGCCAAGTTCCTATCCAAAAATGTCAGCCTATAAAAGTGGTGAGATAAGAAAATTAAAGCCAAAACAGCATTCCCAGTTTTTGAGTAATATTTCAAAAGAGATACTGTGGAATAGGGAATACAAAGTGCAAAGTTTTTTTAATTTGAAGTGGGCAGCCCTTGTGGCACTCAAAAACAGCATTCCCAGTTTTTGAGTAATATTTCAAAAGAGATACTGTGGAATAGGGAATACAAAGTGCAAAGTTTTTTAATTTGAAGTGGGCAGCCCTTTGTGGCACTCACTACAACACTCAACACTAAATAAAATCTTACATAGAAAACGCAGGTTCTCGTTTCTCCACAATTTCCATTTCTGAAGTATAAATAACACCACTTCCAAATTCTTGGCCAGCACCTGAGAGCTATGTCTAACTGATGAGTTACAATAAGAACGAAACGCGTCTTAGGCTGCTCTCAGGTGTTGGCTAAACCTTTGTGAAACAGAACTCAAGCTGCTCTAGAGGGAAGTGTAACTCCTGAGGTGTTATTGTCCTGAGGCCTTATTGTCCCGAAATAGAAGAAAGAAGAAGGGCAGGATAGGAGAAAGCCAGCCGTTCCGAGAACGAATCTTATAAAGTCCGCCCTGAGCGGGTCCAATCCAGGAGATTTGACTATCCGATAGCGGGCCAACAGGGCTTTGTTCTGATTTTAACAAATTCTGAACAGGAGATATCCAGCTTGCCGCTATACCATAGAATAAGTTTAAAAGGCAGACTGAAAGCAGGGACAGTAACAATGAGTTTACACTGACGGGAATCTACAGTACCAGTACCTATGTATCAGAGAGCACGTTTTGGATTTGATCTAGAGCCCCTTAGTCCTCCAAGGTAGTCCAAACTAAGTTGGATAAAGTCCGGCTGGTTATCTGCAGGCTTTACTAACTCTGGATACTAGCATACACAAAAAGACCATTCTAAACTTAGGTGTTGGGGCAAATAGCCTTAGAGGATGGGTTAAGCTTATACAAAAACCTATACCTGCCTTATACAAAAACGGCACTCACTACAACACTCAACACTAAATAAAATCTTACATAGAAAACGCAGGTTCTCGTTTCTCCACAATTTCCATTTCTGAAGTATTAATAACACCGCTTCCAAATTCTTGGCCAGCTCCTGAGAGCTATGTCTAACTGATGAGTTCCAATAAGAACGAAACGCGTCTTAGGCTCCTTTCAGGTGTTGGCTAAACCTTTGTGAAACAAAACTCAAGCTGCTCTAGAGGGAAGTGTAACTCCTGAGGTGTTATTGTCCTGAGGCCTTATTGTCCCGAAATAAAAGAAAGAAGAAGGACAGCATAGGAGAAAGTCAGTTGTTCCGAGAACGAATCTTATAAAGTCCGCCCTGAGCGGGAATCGAACCCGCGACGTTCAGCTTACAAAGGAGGCGCGCTACCCTCCAAGGTAGTCCAAACTAAGTTGGATAAAGTCCGGCTGGTTATCTGCAGGCTTTACTAACTCTGGATACTAGCATACACAAAAAGCCCATTCTAAACTTAGGTGTTGGGTCAAATAGCCTTAGAGGATGGGTTAAGCTTATACAAAAACCTAATCTGTATTCTTTTTCTAATTTAATCTGTATTATTCTTCCAAACACTTTTTTCCCCAGTACGAACAATTCGTCCCTGGAATGAAGTTGGAGATCGAGGATGAATTCTGTCCATACCGGGTATGGGTTGGCAATATCCTGGAGAATTATGGGGGTCGTCTTCAGCTGAGATATGACACGCCCAATCCTGAAGAACCCTCCTTCTGGCTTTTCTACACATCGCGTCGCATACACCCGTATGGATGGACAAAATCACAGGGTGAGAAACTAGCCACTCACTATCAGGTAGACCCTGGCAGAGGTGAAACAAGGCCATGTCAATACTGTACAGGAGTATGCAATGTTTGAGGTGGGTGCCTCACTCTGGACTAGCCTGTTTTCTATGAAAAGCTTTATACTTTGCAAAAGTTTTGTTAATTTTTTTGCAGTGTGAAAAAAAAGGCCAAGTTCCTATCCAAAAATGTCAGCCTATAAAAGTGGTGAGATAAGAAAATTAAAGCCAAAACAGCATTCCCAGTTTTTGAGTAATATTTCAAAAGAGATACTGTGGAATAGGGAATACAAAGTGCAAAGTTTTTTAATTTGAAGTGGGCAGCCCTTTGTGGCACTCACTACAACACTCAACACTAAATAAAATCTTACATAGAAAACGCAGGTTCTCGTTTCTCCACAATTTCCATTTCTGAAGTATTAATAACACCGCTTCCAAATTCTTGGCCAGCTCCTGAGAGCTATGTCTAACTGATGAGTTCCAATAAGAACGAAACGCGTCTTAGGCTCCTTTCAGGTGTTGGCTAAACCTTTGTGAAACAAAACTCAAGCTGCTCTAGAGGGAAGTGTAACTCCTGAGGTGTTATTGTCCTGAGGCCTTATTGTCCCGAAATAAAAGAAAGAAGAAGGACAGCATAGGAGAAAGTCAGTTGTTCCGAGAACGAATCTTATAAAGTCCGCCCTGAGCGGGAATCGAACCCGCGACGTTCAGCTTACAAAGGAGGCGCGCTACCCTCCAAGGTAGTCCAAACTAAGTTGGATAAAGTCCGGCTGGTTATCTGCAGGCTTTACTAACTCTGGATACTAGCATACACAAAAAGCCCATTCTAAACTTAGGTGTTGGGTCAAATAGCCTTAGAGGATGGGTTAAGCTTATACAAAAACCTAATCTGTATTCTTTTTTCTTTTTCTAATTTAATCTGTATTCTTCTTCCAACTTAATCACTTTTTTCCCCAGTACGAACAATTCGTCCCTGGAATGAAGTTGGAGATCGAGGATGAATTCTGTCCATACCGGGTATGGGTTGGCAATATCCTGGAGAATTATGGGGGTCGTCTTCAGCTGAGATATGACACGCCCAATCCTGAAGAACCCTCCTTCTGGCTTTTCTACACATCGCGTCGCATACACCCGTATGGATGGACAAAATCACAGGGTGAGAAACTAGCCACTCACTATCAGGTAGACCTGACAGGTACACCTGATCAGGTCCGCTTGTCAGGTCTACCTGATAGTTCGTGCTCATCAGGTCGAAATCTTGCTAGAGTGGCGGTGATAAAATTGGTTATTGATGGGTGTATACTTGTGCCCAACTTCTGTCTTTTTCCCAAGGTTCAGAGTTCAATGAACCAAGTCTTTTTTTCTCAAGAGGTTTGATAGAAGGAACTGTAATTGCTAAGGTTTTATCATCCCGAAATCGAAAGGCAGCTTTTCCGGGAACTATCATTATCCGTTCAGGATAAAATCCGCCCCGGGCGGGAATCGAACTCACAGCCTAGCGCTTACAAAGCAACCAAGTTAATATCGTCTATTTTATTGCTCAGGAGCACCGTGGAGCATAGCAAAGCCCTCTCATCTTGACAACGATACCCACAGTAGTGAGGCTTGGGCCGCGCTATTTGAAATGAATACGTTCAACTTTGAGATGGAGTGCAAGATATCAAAAATAAGGAATTACAAGGTAAGTCAAAACATACATTATTTATTTTATTTGTACTCTAATGAATACAAATAAAACAATTAAAAAATGTATGTTTTGAAAACAAAGGAAGACGGTCGCCCTTTGTATCTAGATATTTCAGATCTATATTTTCCATGTCAAATTGAACCTGAAAAAAAGAAAGATGCTTGATAGGGGGACTTGTAACAACGAAGGTCTTATAGTCCAGAAAATGAGAAGATAGTTTAGGAGAAAGCCAGCCGTTCCGAGAATGAACCTTTTCTGTTTAAGATTAGGATAAGGTTCGCGCCGGGAGAGAATATGAACCTTTTCTATTTAAGATTAGGATAAGGTTCGCACCGGGAGAGAATAGAACTCGTGACCTAGCGCTTACAAGGCAGGCGCTACCTTCCGATCCAACTAGGCTGATTCAGTAAAGCATTCTCGAGAATCTCGAGTATTTATAGGGAATCATCATTTGGAATGATAATATTCAAGGACTCTGAATTTTTCTTCGCGTTTCTCGTCAGTCTCTTCCAGGCAGACCTATTGTGTAACTCATGTCCTGATAAATTTTTCTCGACCTTTATTACCGCTAATAAAATGAAAAATGACAATAATGCCCTTATTTCAGTATGAACCACCTCAGTTGAAGCACGAACTAACTGTTGGCACCAAGCTGGAGGCTGTAGACCCCAAACTTCACTCGGCCATAGCGTCTGCTACAGTAGTCCAAATATTCGATCCATATTATTTCCTGGTCCAAATTGATAACAGCGACTCGAAATTCCTCGCTACCTTGGATCACCCCTACATTTTTCCGCATGGTAAGACAAAGGACATAGGTATGTATAGAAAGTCTCAAAGAAAATATGGACTACTGCAATGGTGTAGTGATTTCAGTAAGCGCTATGTCGCGGGTTCGATTCCCACCCGGAGTGGATTTTATCCTGAACGGACAATGTTCTTTCCTGGAACGGCTGGCTTTCTCCTATCCTGTCTTCGATTTCGGGATGATAAGACCTTAGTAGATAAAGTTCCCTCTGTCAAACACCTTAAAAAAAGTATGAGGCCCAACCGCCCCAACCCGTGAATTAGCACTTTGGGATGGAATAAGTAACGACTTAATTACTTATTCAATACGGGGTTTCTAACTCTGAGCAGAAAATTTATTTCTATTCCATTTTTTTATAGGAGGTATGTATAGAAAGTCTCAAAGAAAATATGGACTACTGCAATGGTGTAGTGATTTCAGTAAGCGCTATGTCGCGGGTTCGATTCCCGCCCGGAGTGGATTTTATCCTGAACGGACAATGTTCTTTCTTGGAACGACTGGCTTTCTCCTATCCTGTCTTCGATTTCGGGATGATAAGACCTTAGTAGTTAAAGTTCCCTCTGTCAAACACCTTAAAAAAAGTATGAGGCCCAACCGCCCCAACCCGTGAATTAGCACTTTGGGGTGGAATAAGTAACGACTTAATTACTTATTCAATACGGGGTTTCAAACTCTGAGCAGAAAATTTATTTCTATTCCATTTTTTTATAGAGTGGGCAAAGTCACACGGCCTTGAAGTGCATAAAGAAGAATCTCCCATTGACGAAGATTCCAACAAGCTAGCCCGATTTGAAAAGATACTCAAACGAAATCCCAACATTCCTGTCACGCCTGGAATGAAACTTGAAGTAGTCAACCCGCACAACAGATGTCAGATGTGTGTTGGTACTATCTTGTCTGTGATCCAGGATCTTCTTCATGTAAAACTAGACATACCGGGTGATCAGACCAAGTTCTGGGTCGATCTGATGGACTGTGAAGTGTTCCCTCTTGGCTGGTCCAAGAGTACAGGACACCCTATTGCCCCTCCTACTGATACACCCTGTCTTGTAGAAGCCAAAGTAGAACCTGCCTCACCTAGCGCTAGTGTACCCAGGCCCCCATGTATTGGTTGTGAGAAAACAACAATCTATTTGAATCACAAATGCTTCACAGGTCCATTCCTTAGCAAGAGTAAGCTAGCAGCTCTTCCCAAGTCTTGTCTGTGATCCAGGATCTTCTTCATGTAAAACTAGACATACCGGGTGATCAGACCAAGTTCTGGGTCGATCTGATGGACTGTGAGGTGTTCCCTCTTGGCTGGTCCAAGAGTACAGGTCACCCTATAGTTCCCCCTACTGATACACCCTGTCTTGTAGAAGCCAAAGTAGAACCTGCCACACCTAACGCTAGCGTACCCCTGCCCTCATGTATTGGTTGTGAGAAAACAACGATCTATTTGAATCACAAATGCTTCACAGGTCCATTCCTTAGCAAGAGTAAGCTAGCGGCTCTTCCTAAAGGCCCCCATGTATTGGTTGTGAGAAAACAACAATCTATTTGAATCACAAATGCTTCACAGGTCCATTCCTTAGCAAGAGTAAGCTAGCGGCTCTTCCCAAGGTTATAGGACCAGGTCCTGTACGTTTGGTACTCCTGGATGTTGTCAAGAGAATCGCTAACCTGGCCTATGTACAGATGAGAATACTGAGAGAACTAGAAGCGCCTAGTACTAAACCCCCTGAGGGTCGAACACGGGAGGAACTCAAAGTCAAATATAAGAAACGTGTCTATAAGGGAACCATAGAGGTGGCTACGAGACTCGATGCTGTGGAGGACTATTGTATGGAAATATGTAAGAAGCTCCAGGTATGTCAGAACCTGATCTCTCTCAAGCCCTGTCCTGAATGTCCTCTGAACTGTTTAGAACGAAACAAAGTCAAGAGCTCCAAGGATAAGAAAACCAACACCAAACAGTCCATTGACTACAAGTCTTTCATATACAAACCTCTCACAAACCCAGTGTCTCTAGTCAACAGAACGCCGTTCCAGGAAGATATACCACCACCCAAGGAAACCTCCCCGGAGGAGAATATTGTGTGGAACAAGGAGAAATGTTTGAGGACAGAACGCCGTTCCAGGAAGATATACCACCGCCCAAGGAAACCTCCCCGGAGGAGAATATTGTGTGGAACAAGGAGAAATGTTTGAGAGAATCATGAACTTATACTTCTCGAGAATCGTGCTTCATTGCTGTAAACTTCAGACCAGTCTTTCTATCTTCGGATTGCACAATAATGATGACTTGAATCTGACTTGCTTGAACGTATTTCATGTTCTGAAATGGTCTCTGTAACCAGCTCGGTAAGTAGGTAGATTCTCGATATAGGTAATTACGCTGGTCAGGATTCCTGAGCTCTGTATAATAACGACAGGATGGTATCATCATTATTATTATTACCATCAGCATGTACTATGTAGCTATGTACTCTTGTGTTGTATAATTATATTTTACGACTTGTGAATGTGTATTTATTGAATGCTGAATAAACGATTCTGGAATCTGGATACGTTGAGTACCAAGGGTCATCCGTGAAGAATTTGAGAGTTTATTCATCCAAGAAGCTGATATTTACTACTTACTATAGCAAAGATGATGATTTATGGAAAGATTCAGCTAGAGGCTATACCATACCCAAAGAAAGATGATTTGTGAAAAAACTTAAAAAGAAAGAACGTTTAAGTAGTGAAAAATTCGAGAGTTTACCCATCCAAGAGGCTTTACACATATCTAAGGGTAGATGAGCATTTGTAAAAAACAGAGAACTTTTACTTAAGGGTCTATCCTTTATTAAAGTCTCCAATAAAATCGGGATAAATCAAGCATATCGAGAGGGTGGATCGTCAAGAGTTTGCTGAGACACCCGGTATTTTATCACATTTTATCGAGGGAATGTTTTCTAGTGTAAACGAAGGTACATAACTCTGCTAACACCTATGGCCTATGGCTAAGACAGAATAAAATGCAAAAGATGTGAAATTACGAGTCTGATCAAGTTTCGTAGCGCATTTGTGGAATTTCATTTCCTATCGCAAGAGACTTGTGGGTAAAAATAACGCAGGTAGAAGGAAACATATTTCAGGGGGTTACCATTGTTGTCGAGATTTAAATTCAGTACCTACCCGTGGATGTATGGATTTTGAAATTGACGTGGGAGAAGGGGGGGTCTCAGTATTTTAATGAAGTTGTTCAGCTTTCAAAGTTTGTTCAATAATTATGCAGTCGGTGAATTTTAAATTCTGATCACATCAGTTATTCCCTTCCCTGTACTCTCTCTTCCCTACCCTGCCTTGGTTTTCTGATCTTATCCCCTTTTGAAGTTATGTACTCATCTCTCAATCTTGTGTTGTTACTGTGGTGGTGCGGTGGTTGTGGTGGTGGTGTGTTACTGTACTGGTGATCCATGAGGGAGTGAGTATTCTGAAATGGCGTTGGTATTGCTTTGCATCTGACTGCGGGATGGGCATGCTATAATTTCCTATTTCATTTGCGGAATTTCATTTCCTATCGCAAGAGACTTGTGGGTAAAAATAACGGAGGTAGAAGGAAACATATTTCAGGGGATTACCTAACAACCCGGATTTTTGCGGCCCGCCAACTCTCTACCTTGGTCTCTTGCGGCCCTCGGGTGCCCTAAGGTTGGACAACCCTGAGTTAGGTACTGCAAATAGTAGGTGCCTAATAAAAACTATTCAAAGGTGTCAATTCAGTTTTCCTTTCTCAACTGGAAGTACCTACCTAAGTAGGTAGGTACTTACTTGAATCTTCAAATATTCTCTAAAAATACCTTGCGGGGTATCTTCTGTTGTGCTTACAAGTTTTGCCTAAAATCTTCCAGGTATGATAGTGCTAGTGTGTGCTTAACATCCAGATTTTTGTTCCATTAAATCCAAATTTATTCGAGAGAAAAAAATCTACGTCCCTGACATTGTTTTTTTAGATCATAGGCGACAATGGAGTTGTTCTGAATTCAACTGAAATTCGTTTTTATTTATGAAGGACGTGTTTTTGTTTGTTTTCCCTGCACAACACTCGTTCAAGTTTAATTTGATTTTCAGTCTTCGTAATGTGATATATTGCCTCTGCACCCTTCATCCCATTGTTGATGAAATTTCACCCCCTCAGCGTGACATTTCGTGAAAACCACAAGTCCCTGTCATATCGTACTAAAGGTGCCTGCATATAAACTCCCGTGATATCATATCTCTTGTATTTCAGTTTCCCTGGACGAGGTAATATTTCGCCGAGGTGAATTTTCTATGCATGTCTTGTGTGTTTTCGTGTGACTCCTTTGTGGTTTGGTGACTAATACAGTCGTGAAATCCCATCAGTCTGCGAGTCTGCGGTCACTGAATATGATATATTGCCTCTGCACCCTTCATCCCATTGTTGATGAAATTTCACCCCCTCAGCGTGACATTTCGTGAAAACCACAAGTCCCTGTGATATCACACTAGATGTACCTGCATATATAAACTCCCGTGATATCATATCCCTTGTATTTCAGTTTTCCTCGACGAGGTAATATTTCGCCGAGGTGAATTTTCTATGTATGTCTTGTGTGTTTTCGTGTGACTCCTTTGTGGTTTGGTGACTAATACAGTCGTGAAACCCCATCAGTCTGCGGTCACTGAATGCTGTCTGCTGTCTCCAGTAGGAAATGTTATATCATGATGATGGGGTAGTTGGACACATTATCTGATTGTCTACCGATCCAACTAAAAGGTGGATTGTGTTTCGCATGTCAAAGGGTATTGATGAGATTTGAGAACAACACCGTTTTTTCACGATGAAAAATGCCTTCTTCCAATCGACTTTATTTTGTCCAACGTCCTGATGTGTTTTACTTAGTTTGATAACAGTAAACTGTAGTCGCTCTCAATACTAGGCCTACTTACCGAGCTGGTTACAGAGACCATTTCAGAACATGAAATACACACATTATCTGACTGTCTACCGATCCAACCAAAAGGTGGATTGTGTTTCGCATGTCAAAGGGTATTGATGAGATTTGAGAACAACACTTCTTCCAATCGACTTTATTTTGTCCAACGTCCTGATGTGTTTTAGTTTGATAACAGTAAACTGTAGTCGCTCTCAATACTAGGCCTACTTGCCGAGCTGGTTACAGAGATCATTTCAGAACATGAAATACGTTCAAGCAAGTCAGATAGACCTCATTATTGTGCAATCCGAAGATAGAAAGACTGGTCTGAAGTTTACAGCAATGAAGCACGATTCTCGAGAAGTATAAGTTCATGATTCATGCAACATTGCAGACTGTAGATGAATAATCTCCCAGGAGGGGAATGGTCATGACTTCACGGTCAATTATGACAAACAGTGGTTTTTTATTTCCATTGTACAAAACCGAACGACTTCTTGACCACTGGTTAAAAATGTAAACAAAATGAGAACTTCATGCCTACCGGTGTTTCTCTGTAATCTGTACCCGTATCGTCTGTAAGACCGTGGAACCCGTAAATTATTAAAGACATTGGTTATGTACTCATCTCTCAATCTTGTGTTGTTACTGTGGTGGGTGGTGGTGGTGTGTTACTGTAGTGGTGATCCATGAGGGAGTGAGTATTCTGATAAATGGCGTTGGCATTGCTTTGCATCTGACTGCGGGATGGGCATGTTATAACAAAGAACAGACAGCTTACAAAAACAGCTGATGTTTATTTAGATAACCAAGTATTTTCCCTCTAAAGTAATAGATACAAATCTGATCTTATCAGCTTTTTCCGTCGTTAGGGGACAATTGCTCGTCATTCGTCCTGTAATTTTGTAATTGACAATAACTTGAACTCTTTGTCATCTTAATCTTAGTTAGCCTCGAAGTCTTAGTAAATAAGTCTGCCTGTTCTCAGTACTCAGTACTACCCAAGTACTCAGGTATTTATCTTCAAAATTATTCCAAAATAATGTGTCTATTGTTCAGTTCTTCTGAGTTGTGATAGTTGTACCTCTGCTGGTTCCCCTGCTTGTGGGTGGTATCCATGCTCCTCGGAACAACTCTACCATTGTAGCAAACTAAACAAGTTGTATTGTTAGATCTAGATTTTCTCGATATAGGTAATTACGCTGGTCAGGATTCCTGAGCTCTGTATAATAACGACAGGATGGTATCATCATTATTATTATTACCATCAGCATGTACTATGTAGCTATGTACTCTTGTGTTGTATAATTATATTTTACGACTTGTGAATGTGTATTTATTGAATGCTGAATAAACGATTCTGGAATCTGGATACGTTGAGTACCAAGGGTCATCCGTGAAGAATTTGAGAGTTTATTCATCCAAGAAGCTGATATTTACTACTTACTATAGCAAAGATGATGATTTATGGAAAGATTCAGCTAGAGGCTATACCATACCCAAAGAAAGATGATTTGTGAAAAAACTTAAAAAGAAAGAACGTTTAAGTAGTGAAAAATTCGAGAGTTTACCCATCCAAGAGGCTTTACACATATCTAAGGGTAGATGAGCATTTGTAAAAAACAGAGAACTTTTACTTAAGGGTCTATCCTTTATTAAAGTCTCCAATAAAATCGGGATAAATCAAGCATATCGAGAGGGTGGATCGTCAAGAGTTTGCTGAGACACCCGGTATTTTATCACATTTTATCGAGGGAATGTTTTCTAGTGTAAACGAAGGTACATAACTCTGCTAACACCTATGGCCTATGGCTAAGACAGAATAAAATGCAAAAGATGTGAAATTACGAGTCTGATCAAGTTTCGTAGCGCATTTGTGGAATTTCATTTCCTATCGCAAGAGACTTGTGGGTAAAAATAACGCAGGTAGAAGGAAACATATTTCAGGGGGTTACCTACAACCCGGAAATATTGGGGGGATTTCATGATGAGCCCTATTGTTGAGAGTTCTAATTGTGGCTCCTATATATTCAATGGGGGAAGTAAAAACGAAATCCGTTTGGATTATCAATTCAATTTATCTGAGGGGCTGATAGGAATGACAGGTGCTTTGGAATGAAATATGATGCTCCCCCCCCATTCCCTATGCCACCTAAACCTCAAGTAAGCCCTTGTGTGTGTGTGTGTGTGTCCGATTGTATGAGTTGGGAAATAATCTCATAATTTTCTAATGAATAAGTTTGCTTAGATTTTCAAAGTTGTACGAGTAGGCATCGAAAATTCATCACCTTTGGCGCTTCGGAAGAGAATTACTAACTCAGAACTTGGGTATAAGGTTTAAATATTAGGTACCTACTTACTATCGTAAAGGACAACTTTAATTTGTTTACATACCTACTTAGAAAATAATTGTAGAACTCAATTTAATTGTAATTTCAATTATCCAATTCATTTACTTATTTCAATTTATCGATTTTAGCTATTAGAACAATTATTATTAATTATTACTTTATATTAGCTGACCGACCAAAACAAATTTTGTATCTTTTGCAGTTTACTGTAAATAAATGCCCTTGCCCAAAATTGGGTGCCTCTGGGGCCATATTATTATTATTATCATTATTGAAGTTAAGGAATGACCAGAGCAAAAACTGATACTGTGTCAGGTACACAGAGTATCAGTATCATCCTAATATCTAGGTCATTAATAACAACAATTTACACATAAGGACAATATTTTCACTTTCAAAATTATCCATAAATTATAGTAAATTCACATCACATGTAATATGGAAGGAGTCCAGATATTGATTCTGGACAACCAAGGGGTTTTAGGTTTCAAACCCCGCAATCCTTCCAACACCGTAGGTAAGTAGGTAAGTACCAATGTCTCTCTCACGGACACGGAAACTACCTAGGTATGAATGATACTGTATATCTTGGCAAGTGAAAAATGTCACAAGTCAAACATTTATCATTCCAAGTGTCCACCCTGTATACAAATGTATCAGAGCGTTCACTTTTCTGTGACCTTGAAGAGAGAACAAACATTTGAGAGACAAAATTGCCAGGACTGTCTTGTTGGGAGAGGAAAAATTGTCTCTGATGCAAATTCGTAAAAAAAGTATTCAAACAAAGAACTTCGGAAGCAAGACATTGTCTAAATTGGCGGTAGTAGAAAAGAGGAGGCATCAGTTGACTTGGCTCGGTTCATGCTAATGAAATGTCCCATGATAATAAATATGTAGATAGATATCTTGTAATAAATTCTTTAAAATGTAAAAGTGTAATGTAAACAACCACTGTGCTTCTCAATTCTGCATAATTAACAAGATTCACAGAAATCAAACGTGCCGGGAGGCGGGAGAAGCGCGAATGTCAAGACTTCAAAGCGACGAAATGTGACACCGGATCCGATCGTTCAATAAGATTTCTGAACTATTTTCCGATCAGCAAGTTTTGCTATTTCGTTTGGTCCGACTACAATTGCGTCCGAGAACTGGAGACACAGTTCATTTCCAGGAATTAAGTAACATTCAAATATTCATACTTAGGCAGCGGCCGCACAGCTCGGCAGCGCTGCCGGGTCGCGCTGCCCGGCAGCTAGGATCGGAACGCCACCTTTAATTTCATCTTTCGAATAAACTTGGAAAGGTTGACTTTCTCCAATCCTGTCCTGTCCTATCCTCTTTTCGCTTTCGGGAAGATAAGACCAAAGTTGTTACAGTTCCCTATGTCAAACCTCTTCAAAAATATTTCGAATGAGTTATTTTAGTCACATTTACTTAATTTCAGAACAAAACTCTAGAGCAGTCTAGAGACGTGACCCAATGTCTTAATAATCCCCGGATTGCACGGTCTCACAGACGGTACGGGTACAGATTACAGAGAAACACCGGTAGGCATGAAGTTCTCATTTTGTTTACATTTTCAACCAGTGGTCAAGAAGTCGTTCGGTTTTGTACAATGGAAATAAAAACCACTGTTTGTCATAATTGACCGTGAAGTCACGACCATTCCCCTCCTGGAGATTTTTTTCCCTTTCTTTGAATGTATCAATAACTAGTAGTCTGGAAGGTGCAAATTTATATCAATAAAAGTCAACAAGTTTGTGTTATAGGTCAAGCAAAATTTCTTTCATTTTATTCGCACAAAAAGAAACACTCAAAAGCACCAATATTTTTCCACATGATTACCTCACGATTCTCGACATATTTTACAAACAAGTTTGTGTTATAGGTCAAGCAAAATTTCTTTCATTTTATTCGCACAAAAAGAAACACTCAAAAGCACCAATATTTTTCCACATAATTACCTCACGATTCTCGACATATTTTACAATCATTCCACGTCCGAAGATTCGATTATTCCTCAGCCATGGCTTGTTCTCAGCTAGCTTCAGCACAATGATTCATACCTACAAATATTGTCAAATACCTCGTACGAACAACCTCCACAAGTCTACACAGAAGAAGAGACGTATCCACATCTAGTTTCAAGTTATGACGGCAGAGGTGCAAGTTGAGCAGAGTTAGAGCAAGACCGTCAATAGCTTCAGCTTTCAGCAGAGGCGCTACAGTGCAAAGGTCGGGGATTTGAGAAACACAATGGAATACGTCGTACGCACAACCTCCACAAGTCTACACAGAAGAAGAGACGTATCTACATCTAGTTTCAAGTTATGACGGCAGAGGTGCAAGTTGAGTAGAGTTAGAGCAAGACCGTCAATAGCTTCAGCTTTCAGCAGAGGCGCTACAGTGCAAAGGTCGGGGATTTGAGATACACAATGAAACACAGCAAGTTCAGGGTATTTCGTTAGGGGTTAATTTAATGGTTCCAATGCACGACGTACCTACTGTTAGTTAAATACTATTTCCAAAAAAATAATAACACTGCTATAAAATTAATAACTCATTTATTTATTGAGCAGGTGTCCGGGTTTGAACCCCCGTACCGTGGTACCGCTGTTACTGATACACTTAGATATCACTTGAGCTTTCAAAAGAAGGAGATTTATACAACAACACATAATCGTTGAGGGGGCGGGCCAGTTAAGTGAAAAGTGCCTTTCTGTTTAACATCCGAGCGATTTTCACAGTAAATTTAACTGTTGTCAGCGGTGACGTGGAAATTTGTATCTTAATGTGCTTTATTTTAGAGGTTTGACAGAGGGAACTGTAACTGCTAAGGTCCTATCACCCTGAATGCGAAGAGAGAAGAAACATATAGGATAGGAGAAATCCAGCCGTTCCGAGACCAAACCTTACCTGTTTAGAGTAAAATCCGGCCCGGACGGCAATCGAACCCGCGACCTACCGCTTACGAGCCAGATGCACTTCTCTCCAAGCTAACTAGGCCGGCGTGCTTTATTTAAAATTCTAAACTTTTCGAAGGCCCCGTACTGTTATATTCTTGCCACATGATAACCTCTTGTTAACCCCTGATATAACTTGTGCTTTGGACCTATGGAAAACATACCTCACGGCTAGGTTAAATTTACAACATTACCTCACGACTAATTGTACATAACAATAAAATTCCGCGAAAATTATGACGCTCGCATCTCACATAAGGTCAAGTCCCATTCATTCTATTTTATAAAGTGAGGTGTTCCATTGGCAGACACGTGAAATAGCTAAAACTTGCGCCAAAAATGATTCATATCCGATAGAGGTACATATTTCCGAAGCGCCAAACTTTGAAAATCTAAGCAAACTTATTCATTACAAAATTATGAAATTATTTCCCAAATCATACAATCGGACACACACACACAAGGGCTTACTTGAGGTTTAGGTGGCATAGGGAATGGGGGGGGGAGCATCATATTTCATTCCAAAGCACCTGTCATTCCTATCAGCCCCTCAGATAAATTGAATTGATAATCCAAACGGATTTCGTTTTTATTTCCCCCATTGAATAGGAGCCACAATTAGAACTCTCAACAATAGGGCTCATCATGAAATCCCCCCAATATTTCCGGGTTGTAAGGTAACCCCCTGAAATATGTTTCCTTCTACCTCCGTTATTTTTACCCACAAGTCTCTTGTGATAGGAAATGAAATTCCGCAAATGAAATAGGAAATTATAGCATGCCCATCCCGCAGTCAGATGCAAAGCAATACCAACGCCATTTCAGAATACTCACTCCCTCATGGATCACCAGTACAGTAACACACCACCACCACAACCACCGCACCACCACAGTAACAACACAAGATTGAGAGATGAGTACATAACTTCAAAAGGGGATAAGATCAGAAAACCAAGGCAGGGTAGGGAAGAGAGAGTACAGGGAAGGGAATAACTGATGTGATCAGAATTTAAAATTCACCGACTGCATAATTATTGAACAAACTTTGAAAGCTGAACAACTTCATTAAAATACTGAGACCCCCCCTTCTCCCACGTCAATTTCAAAATCCATACATCCACGGGTAGGTACTGAATTTAAATCTCGACAACAATGACTTAAGTTATTCGTGTGGTATCTATGAAAACTGGTTCTGATACGGCTATACTACTTCCAGCTCAGAATGACAGTTTTTCAATTCAATTTTCAGTTCTTGGGGGGATCATTTTGAAATAATAACAAACTTAAAACCAGATTAGTGAGAAAGGTGAGATATCTACTGACAGAAATTAAAATAAATATGTACCTAAGCTATGGTCCGTCTGTTACTTTTAGCAATTTAGCACTCTCTGACTTACAGTTGAGAAGTTGCGGGTTCGGTACTCAAATGTAATAGAAAGTCGTGTGATGTTCACACCAGATTTTTAGATTTAGATTTCTGCCTAGGCACTGAAGATATGTTCGACATCTAAATCTTTCATGACGATGGTGTTTCCTCAGAACGTCAGACGTGGTGTTGGTAAATAATTTACTGAGATGATTTTGCAGAAATACAGGCGATACTTGTGCTATTTGACGATTCGACAGTAGTCAGTTTACAGCAAAAAGCATTGATCATTTCACAGCATGGATAATCCAAACTTTCTAATGAGAATTTTGTGACAAACCCTATTTACCGACAAATTTGTTGATCGTGCCCAGCTCGTGTGGCAAAATTGGGCAGTCAGTGACTTGCCCACCAGTCTGCTATAACTGCAGGGTCCGAATCACTAATTAGAGGTGAGCCGAATAATAGCCGAAATTATATGTTCATTTAAATTGTATGTTCGTATGAACCTGTGGATAATGTCTATGTATTATGAACTTATTTAACGCGTTGCAGGATCAGCTGTCTGTGCCAGCAGCTAAAATCATCTGTATAAAAAATGATACCCACTGATAATATGCTAATACTGGTGATACCTGTCTGTGTAGAATTTATCATGTCGTACTGGATGGACCAAAGAAGTTTCTGTGGTGTTGAAACTACCCATCGTGGCGAGAATGCCTACTGTCTACTTCATCGAATAGCTTTCCAGTTTCTAGACAATAATGTACCTATACCTGTCTGTGTAGAATTTATCATGTCGTACTGGATGGACCAAAGAAGTTTCTGTGGTGTTGAAACTACCCATCGTGGCGAGAATGTTTACTGTCTACTTCACCGAATAGCTTTCCAGTTTCTAGACAATAATGTACCTTGTTGATTCTAATCTCAACGGAAAACTAGAGGTGACGGAAAAACCAGATTTTGGTCACATATGTGAACTTTGTCATAAATAATTTGAACTCTTGACAAAGAGTTCAAGGTTCTCTAATTTTCAGAAATTGAGATTGACAATTCAAAGAGGCAATGCAACTTCCATTAATTTCAGAGCATTGCTTCCAAATGCAAACAATCGACGAGACGGAAGAAGTTATAAGCTCAACCATCACCCCGTATATCTAATCGGTTAGTCGAATATTTATGTATTTGGGTTTCGGCTGAGCTTCACTGATACTGACTGATAGCATCAGCTGGGAATTTCATTCCCAAATTTATGCTTGCATCTGCTGCTCTCACATTTTTTCCAACCTAATCAATTAGGCACAAGTTAAAGTTCTGCATTTTAAACGGTTTGAACCTGTTGGGTGTAAAAGGATAATGCCTCCAGGGTGATATAGGAACAAGTGTCTTGGGGATTTAGGAGCAACCGGCAGCTGTCAGCCTGCTGGAATGAAGGCGGCAAACTCACACATAACGTGATGCATGATTTGGTCAAATTGGCATGTACCTTGTACCTGCCTATTTGTTATTGTATGATAATTCCGATTTGATTGTGGGACTAAGCTGGAATGCAAAATGCTCAGATCCCGTTTTCCAAAATTGCAGGTTCTGTATGTAAGTTGGGAATAACGTATAAGTTCGGCACATATTGTCTATAACTTTTTAAAGCATTACAAATATTACAATGCCAAAATAGCAACATTTGAAACATAATAAAAGTGAGATAACATTACACCCCACGCCAAGCGACTACATTACACCAAGTTACCTTTTCATGAGAATCAGGAACAGAAACTTTTACGGAACTCCGAGGCCTCCAATCTTACAAATCAAAACAATTGTTTTTGAATGAAAACCAAGATCTGATTCAAAATCATAACACCAATCATTAGGATCACGTTCAAGTTCAAATCAGATATTATAATCCGGATCTATGGCGCCTTAGATGATCGCCTCCAATCTTACAAATCAAAACAATTGTTTTTGAATGAAAACCAAGATCTGATTCAAAATCATAACACCAATCATTAGGATCACGTCCAAGTTCAAATCAGATATTATAATCCGGATCTATGGCGCCTTAGATGATGTTTAAGCTCAGGCAGATTAGACGTGTTACCATTCTGAATAAACAATCCGAGATGTGAATTCTCATTCATAGCATCGTGATGATCAAACATATCATTATGAAATAACTTGATACTTCTGACGAGCTTGAGATTCATAGAGGTTCCAAGATTCTCTCAGGCAGATTAGACGTGTTACCATTCTGAATAAACAATCCGAGATGTGAATTCTCATTCATAGCATCGTGATGATCAAACATATCATCATGAAATAACTTGATACTTCTGACGAGCTTGAGATTCATAGAGGTTCCAAGATTCTTGATTACAGACTCACCATTCAAAGGAAAGGTATGTTGATTATGTTGATACATGGTGTTGATTGCTTCTACGAGGGCGAATTATATCATTCAAACTTGTAAACTGAACCAAATTATCAATGAATCACGGGCGGAGGTATTGATCGATGGATGTTGAACAATGGATCAGTTGTTATTTGATCAAGCATACTTTTCTTGTTGTTTTACGTTGTTCCATACCATATGTCTATAAGAGGTGAAAGTTCAATAGTTCAATTTCCAAGTTCGAAACTTCGAACAATAGCTTTACAATTTTGATGGAATTCACGTTTCAAGGTATGTTGATTATGTTGATACATGGTGTTGATTGCTTCTACGAGGGCGAATTATATCATTCAAACTTGTAAACTGAACCAAATTACCGATGAATCACGGGCGGAGGTATTGATCGATGGATGTTGAACAATGGATCAGTTGTTATTTGATCAAATATACTTTTCTTGTTGTTTTACGTTGTTCCATAGCATAGGTATGTCTATAAGAGGTGAAAGTTCAATAGTTCAATTTCCAAGTTCGAAACTTCGAACAATAGCTTTACAATTTTGATGAAATTCGGCAATCACGTTTAAGACTTTAATAAAGGTTTCTGGCCCGATCGAGTCTTTAGGGGTTCTGTGAGGACCTTTCGTAGTAACTGTTGTAGTTCACTGATGTACAAGTTTTACCCAAGTATTTAATTTTGTAAAATAATATGACAAAATATTCCTTCTGGCCCGATCGAGTCTTTAGGGGTTCTGTGAGGACCTTTCGTAGTAACTTTTGTAGTTCACTGATCTACAAGTTTTACCCAAGTAGGTACCTATTAAATTTTGTAAAATAATATGACAAAATATTCTACTTAAGTGTCTACTAGGTATAATCAATTTAAATGTAATTCAGTTCCTCTAGCAGTATCAGCACATGGATTTTTCACAAGTTCAACAATCTCTAACATAACGGGGAATGCACTGATTTTGACCCCATCATCATTACTTGCTATGACATCACACAGGACTTATGCACCATGCATCGTGCATGTGCTCTTCATTAAATTCGATGAATCACAACTCCAAGTCTCACTGTCCCATGTAATAACAAGAGTACAATATATTCAATATCAACTGATATCCAGTGGCGACATATAGGGTGCTGGCTGTTTTAAAAAGATGCCTTTTCCTTTAGGAGGAGAATAATGCTTAACTATGTCTTGAGTGGAAGGTAATCTGTGAAGGTACCGTTGATCCCTGAGGCAATACGTAATTACGTACCACCCAACACAGAACTCCGTAAAACTAAAAGTAAGAAATCCTCTCGTTGTTTGAGCTTTGAATTTACGTTATCTCACTCGTCAAATGACTTCTAGTAGTTCTAGTAGGTACACATCAGGTATAGACCCGGTGAGAGCATGTGAAATTGTTTGTACACTACCAGCACTCCATCAAATGACGACTACCTTCCACTCGAGATTGGTATTACTCTTCAATCTTCTTCCTAAGGAGGATGCATATGCATCTAATCAGCTCCTTTCCTAAGATGTGCTTCAAACTGTATCAACTGATATCCAGTGGCGACATATAGGGTGCTGGCTGTTTTAAAAAGATGCCTTTTCCTTTAGGAGGAGAATAATGCTTAACTAGTCTTGAGTGGAAGATAATCTGTGAAGGTACCGTTGATCCCTGAGGCAATACGTAATTACGTACCACCCCACACAGAACTTCGTAAAACTAAAAGTAAGAAATCCTCTCGTTGTTTGAGTTTTGAATTTACGTTATCTCACTCGTCAAATGACTTCTAGTAGGTAGTTCTAGTTGAATCCCTTTGGTACACATCAGGTATAGACCCGGTGAGAGCATGGAAAATTGTTTGTACACTACCAGCACCCCATCAAATGACGACTACCTTCCACTCGAGATTGGTATTAGTCTTCAATCTTCTCCCTAAGGAGGATGCATATGCATCTAATCAGCTCCTTTCCTAAAATGTGCTTCAAACTGCGCCACTGTACCTTTTGTAGATAGTAAACTGAACGCACTGAGCAATAGTATTAAGTTAGAAGACGATGTTAGAATTAAGTTAGAACCCCCATCATCTCTTGACTTGAAAAATCGGAAGCGATTGAAATTTTCCGATCAATTGAACAACTTCACAAGTTCAGAGTGAAGTTCCAAATCCTCCCACACTATGAACTCTATTGTTTGATGCTTTCTTTTGTGATGCATGAAGACGGCGTTTAATTAGTGCATAACAGTGCCTTTCCTATGTAGATATATGGTATGGTGATTTTCTTTGAATCTTAGAAGTAGGATGCAAAGTCCCATTAGCTTGACAGTTCAATATTGCACCGCTTTGTGTTGAAAACAATTAGGGTACTATTTTTAAGATCAATTTTGACTTGAGAGAGTTTCTTTGCGACTGGATGAGTGACTTCAAAGAAAGTCTGAAAATCTGCATGTAGGCGGAAATGCTTTGACGGTAGAGGTATCACCGTTTCCTCTTCCTACGCGTCCTATTGTTTTCCTTTTGGGAAATTTCTAGCATAGTACAGCTATAACATCAAAGATAACTGTCATATTGTCGTATTTATTGGAAGGAAAGGACAAACAAATGTTTTAGAAGTTTTGAAATTGATCTATCCTTTGAGAAATAGGACTAAATATTGAAAACTTCTACGTCTGAATGTCCCTACCATTCAATTAATGTTATGGTTCGACTTTATTTGTTCAATTATTGCCACAAGAGCAAAGAGTGCCGACAAGACTATACATATCAAACTCACACTATATCAACAGTAGCAGTCATGGACCATTTCCTCAACATATTGACTATTGACATTTGAAATAATGATGTTGAGAATGACTATGGAGATTCCACCAGGTTACATAGAGGTATATGAAGTAGGTACATAGGTAAGGTGTTAGTACATGGATGACTTCCGTCACTTTGTTTATATGCGGAGACGGTACGTTGATATTTAGAAGTCAGAAGAAGCCTGGCCAATTGATTTTCATACGTGTTAACTTGAGTTCGGGTTTTTAGTGACGGGGAGGTGGCTGAGGTTTTTGTGTAGAGAGTGGTTGTTGCATTGTACGTCACTTTGTTTATATGCGGAGATGGTACGTTGATATTTAGAAGTCAGAAGAAGCCTGGCCAATTGATTTTCATACGTGTTAACTTGAGTTCGGGTTTTCAGTGACGGAGAGGAGGCTCAGGTTTTTGTGTAGAGAGTGGTTGTTGCATTGTAGGGGGAATAGAGACTAGAAGAGAATGTTGTAGGTTTAGACTAGAATAGAAAACGCTAAATTATAATTAATTTCTAACAAAAATGCCTACTAATAAAATCAACATTTAAATTTCTTGAAAAGCCCACAAAGTTCTGGCTCCCTTGATATCTTCGTATCGGTTTGATTCTTTAGCTGTAGGTACTTCTCTGCCTTTGGACTTTAGGAAAAAAGTGTTCCCCTTCAAAAGCAAACCAACCAATAGTATTCCTGAGGACATTAAACCTAAAGTTGATACCAATTTCAATTTCATCAATAGTACCTATCCCTTTTCCATGCTCAGAACAAATCCGTTACTGTCTCATCCTATACATCAAATTAGAAACCCCATCAGTATAAACAATCATCTGCTGGGACGATCCAGTATACAACCAGCCCCATTCAAACCACTCATAGTACATAAGGATCCTGCTGTAGATACAATACCATTGATTCCATCCAACTTGTTAATTCCCACACCTCTAATGTATACCAAACCTTTTGTAGATAGTAAACTGAACGCACTGAGCAATAGTATTAAGTTAGAAGACGATGTTAGAATTAAGTTAGAACCCCCATCATCTATTGACTTGAAGAAAGCCGACAGTATTCTGAGGCGAGATGAGGTGCGGTCCAATGGATTTATGAAACAAGAACACAGTGATACTTTAGTAACTAGGACAAAACCAAAAGACACAACTAGAAATTCACTTGAAGAAAGCCGACAGTATTCTGAGGCGAGATGAGGTGCGGTCCAATGGATTCATGAAACAAGAACACAGTGATACTTTAGTAACTAAGACAAAACCAAAAGACACAACTAGAAATTCTCTTTCCAACGGGAAATTGTTTAGCAATAAAACTTTCAGTGAGAAATCAACTAGTAACAAATTAGGAGAACCTCTAAGTCGAGTACCGAAAAGGCACGAACGATTAGATGATCTGAAAATGATTGTTTAGCAATAAAACTTTCAGTGAGAAATCAACTAGTAACAAATTAGGAGAACCTCTAAGTCGAGTACCCAAAAGGCACGAACGATTAGATGATCTGAAAATTTTAAATGCTTGTGTAAGTAATGACAGTACGGCCTCTAGCTGTACAAATGATTCAGATGAAACCACCCTTGAAGAAAGCCGACAGTATTCTGAGGCGAGATGAGGTGCGGTCCAATGGATTCATGAAACAAGAACACAGTGATACTTTAGTAACCAAGACAAAACCAAAAGACACAACTAGAAATTCTCTTTCCAACGGGAAATCGTTTAACAATAAAACTTTCAGTGAGAAATCAACTAGTAACAAATTAGGAGAACCTCTAAGTCGAGTACCCAAAAGGCACGAACGACTAGATGATCTGAAAATGTTAAATGCTTGTGTAAGTAATGACAGTACGGCCTCTAGCTGTACGAATGATTCAGATGAAACCAATTTGCTAAATGATAGTTATAAAAGTAAATCCTCTAGTCAGAACTACAATAGGAACTACAAGAATATGACAAGGGAAAGACGTATTGAAGCGAATGCTAGGGAGAGGACGCGGGTTCATACGATAAGTGCGGCGTTTGAGACTTTGCGAAAAACCGTACCCGCCTATTCCACCAATCAGAAACTGTCAAAGCTATCCGTATTGAGGATAGCATGCTCATACATCATGACCTTGTCCAGAATAGCAGGACATGACTATAGTCGTGACCAATCAGAACCAAGCATTGAATCTTGTGTGGAAGATGTCACCAAAACCATACAGCTTGAGGGGAAAGTGAAGAAAAAGTCGAAGGAGGATGACGATGATTAGGGTTCTAACTATTTATTCTAGAATGTACACCATTTTGTTAGAAATTTATGCTGTTGTTTTGACAGCCCATAACTTGAGCAATCCTTCAATAAATAAATTTTATTGATTGGTTCTCTCTACTCTTGTACTTTCATTGTTCAATGTATTTCCATAGCGGACTTTTTCGGCACTTGAGCAATCAGATCCAAGATGTCTACTTTAAAGTAGGTATTCATTTAATTATCTGAGCAAGGCAAAAGTCACTGTGCATTTGCTTCAAAAGTGTCTTCCACTCCACAAGATCTTTGGGTTCTACAAAATCCACTCTCACAAAACTCCTAACAAAATCCATTTTGTACAGTCATTATTGTACCCTCAACTTGTAATTATTTTGTTTCAATCAGAAATCTATCTTTTTCTTTTTGTACAGAGATTTTGTTTTGTTATTAAATTTTTTATATGAATTTTATAGTGTTTCTATGCCCATGAAAATGTTATAATGAAATCTGAAGCAAATATAACTTGAAAACGATTCAAAATATTTCAATTTTGGAAAATGAACTTTAATAATAATTCCTTTGTGTTAATTTTGTATTCTTCTCTCCAAACACACTAAAATCGGGTTCAAATCCCGAAAAAGGGAACAGAAAAAGTAAAAAGAAGAAGAGAAAAAATAATACGAGTATTTGAATAAAAAGATGATCAGGCGATTTTGAAGGCAGAATGAGGCGTGAGGCCACAATAAGGCACATAGACCTACGTAAAAAAGAAACTTCAAAGTACCTACATATATAGAGGTAGGTATAGGTAGTTTGTCAAAGAGAAAAAATAATACGAGTAATTGAATAAAAAGATGATCAGGCGATTTTGAAGGCAGAATGAGGCCACAATAAGGCACATAGACCTACGTAAAAAAGAAACTTCAAAGTACCTATGTTAAGGTAGGTAATTAGGTATAGGTAGTTTGTCAAAATAAATCATCTAATTCGCTGTTTCCTCTTGGTGAAAAAAGGAGATGCCTACTCCTATTAGGTATCTTAACCTACCATTAAAAAACCTCTTCGAATATCACAATAATTCAGCAAGTAAACAAGTTCAGAAGATGCTGCCTTCAACACGAAGTCACGAAGTTTACCGGAACACCTGGTCATATCATGGATTCGGATAAAAATTATTGCCTCGGGCAGTTTGGGCAATTATCTTCTTCCTATTAAAATCTTCATTCAAGCCGTGCGGATATACTTTGCCATTTGAGTAATATTCGGATTTCGGGTCGATATCTTGCCTATCAACAATTTCCGTAAACGAACGGGTGTCAGTGGCTTACAATCTGGAGATCCTGGGTTCAATTCCCATTCGACAGCGAGAAATCCAAATTCCAAGACATTTTCAAGAGGACTTTAGTAGCGTTCAATTAAATAGAATAGTGACAAGTGACGGCATTTTTCCGCCCGGAGTTTGATTTCCGCCCGGGGCGGACTTTATCCTAAACAGATAAGGTTCGTTCTCGGAACAGCTGGCTTTTTCCTATCCTTTTCGATTTTGGGACGAAAAAATCTCTGGTATTACAGTCTCCTCAATCAAAATGTAAAAAAAAAGAAAAAAAATCCCTGTTCATTTGAAATTACGCATTAGAATCACTCATTCCACCGTTTTTCATAAATCTCTGCCCTCCCAGACCTTTGGATCTCAGACTTCTGACTCCAGATTCCTCCTGATGCTGACCTGAGAATTAAGAACCAAACCGAAATTTACACTTCACAAGATTAACGCATAACCCCGAATACTGGGTGATCTGGGTGTTCGAGCGAAGTGAGCTCTAACACGTCTATTTTTCTTTTTAGTGTACCTATCTGTTTCTCTCGTATCCTCTCTACATGGTGAGATGCCACTTCCGTTTTCTCATGCAAACATCACGGCTTGAATTTCTCATCTCGAAAACAAAAAAACTTGTTCACACTTGAATCATGCTGGATCAACAGAACTCGGAATGTAAATAAATTAACTACGTGATGTTATCTTCTGATCTATAACGCCTGCACCATGACACCGTTGAAATCAAGCGAGCTACCGAGTTGAAAATCGTTCAGGTGTATCCACTGTTTCACTTGTGGGTGATTCCATTGATTTGTTCCATTCGGGATCATTTTGAAATAATAACAAACTTAAAACCAGATTAGTGAGAAAGGTGAGATATCTACTGACAGAAATTAAAATAAATATGTACTTATCGGCATAGGTTATCTAAGTACCCGTGTACTTACTTGTACTTTTTTTCTCTAAGAACTGGTATCTTTAGTTGGAAATATTGTAAACTTGTGGAACCTATTCGAGTGTAGGTGTTACCGATGCTGAGATGAAAAGCGATACCACCTTCTGAATCTCACAAGCCTTCTCTCAAGTGATAAAGCTAAGGAATGCACCGGATTATGATTTGTGTGTGATAGTGGTTTATAGTCGAGGCATAATCACAGTTTGAATTCGGTTTAACTCTTAGATTAAACAAATTCTATTGGTTGATTTCAAAATTTCCAAGAGTTAAACTTGAACCGAGTTTTAAAAATCTGACTATGGTCCCGACTAGTAATGTGTCACTTGAGATGGATAAACCGTGCGAGTTTAGGACTAATCGTCGAAACAGTTTAAATCCGAACACAAAAAAAACCCCACTCTAAGGCTTAGTGTAGGGGCTAACCGGCAACCGGCTAGCAGCCCCAAAAGTTGTGTTGAGCTTTACGAATCTACGAAGCCTATGGATGAATCCATGGGATCCGTGAAAACGGAGAAAAAAGTTGGTCCACCATCTGAATCCAAGAATACCGACCCAAAAAATAATCTAATCTCTTTTATTAGTCCAAAATAATGAGAACATCAATTTCATTACCTATATATCTACTTTTCAATTTATTTATTTTTATTATAATTTTTATGGTAATGAAGGATTCAGATTATCCAAAAAAATCCCATTACCTAAACTGCATTTGTATATTATATCGTGGAGATATATCCCGAGGATTATTAGGTATGCACTATCAAAGCCATAAATGAGACTAGATATTGGTTACTTGGACCAAGTTGGATGATTTCTAAAACGAGCTTTGGTGCATAGACGTGCAAGATAATTCATTATAAAAATCATAAATCAGCATACGCTAGGCCCGGGGCGATATAGTAAATCATACACCAAGAACCGGTATTCATAATGAGGACGCTCGAATTCACAAAGTTCAGAACCCAAAACTCTGAATCTACCTTCGGGCGTGTCATTAACAAAAAATCTAGTGTGAACATCACACAACTTTCCTTATCCTATTAAATGATCATGCTTATTTTGGGTGTTCTTCTATTGTAACTTATGCAATATCGCTAACCGTTCAGTCAGTAAAGCTCAAAACCACCAAAAAGCGGTCTAAAATGGCTGAACCTTTGGATTAAGGCTCTGAGGGCCCCAAAACGTATTTTGGCACTAAAAACTGACCATGGAAAATTTGACCCGAATACATTACTTTCCTTCCTATAGGACAAGGAAAGTAAAAAACATGTCACAAGGGGATCAAGATTCAAGTTTACCCGGTCACAATAATGACCATTCTGATCGTTAACAATAACACTAACGGATCCTGAGTCGTTAACGAACGACATAATGAGTTGAGAATAGAACCTGGTGTATTTCTGACCTGGCAAGAATCTTTCTTGAAGAGATTGCTCGGATTTCTCCTTTAGCAAAACAACCAAGAGATCCTATATAGTCACGATCAAATTAACACCTTTTTACTTTCCTTATTTTTGAGCATATACATTTACACTTTCATCATTATTGAAGTCGGTATTCATAATCAGGACGCTCGAATTCACAAAGTTCAGAACCCAAAACTCTGAATCTACCTTCGGGCGTGTCATTAACAAAAAATCTTGTGTGAACATCACACGACTTTCCTTATCCCATTAAATGATCATGCTTATTTGGGTGTTCTTCTATTGTAACTTATGCAATATCGCTAACCGTTCAGTCAGTAAAGCTCAAAACCACCAAAAGCGGTCTAAAATGGCTGAACCTCGGGATTAAGGCTCTGAGGACCCCAAAACGTATTTTGGCACTAAAAACTGACCATGGAAAATTTGACCCGAATACATTGCTTTCCTTCCTATAAGACAAGGAAAGTAAAAAACATGTCACAATGGGATCAAGATTCAAGTTTACCCGGTCACAATAATGACCATTCTGATCGTTAACAATAACACTAACGGATCCTGAGTCGTTAACGAACGACATAATGAGTTGAGAATATCTAGAGAGGCGAGGAGGAGGAGGGAGTGAAATAAAAACGTTTCAATTCTCACAGTTTGACCTAAAGTGTACCGGGTCTCCCAGAATCCAATGTCACGACTTTGGTAGCACGATAATCGTCGTTTTCTTTCTTTAATATGAATCTACATATAGGGTAGGTTATTTTACCCTACTGAAAGTGTTCAGTGTTGTACATGATTGTCAGTTTTCTACTTGCTAGAGAGCTATGGCAAAGACTATGTAGTTTCCTGGGACTAAAGGGGAGATAGTAGGCCCACATCACTTGTGTGCTACTTTTTTTTCTTTTTTTGAGGAGGAGGAGGGAGTGAAATAAAAACGTTTCAATTCTCACAGTTTGACCTAAAGTGTACCGGGTGTCCCAGAATCCAATGTCACGACTTTGGTAGCACGATAATCGTCTTCGTTTTCTTTCTTTAATGTGAATCTATATATAGGGTAGGATATTTTACCCTATTGAAAGCGTTCAGTGTGAGGAGGAGGAGGGAGTGAAATAAAAACGTTTCAATTCTCACAGTTTGACCTAAAGTGTACCGGGTGTCCCAGAATCCAATGTCACGATTTTGGTAGCACGATAATCGTCTTCGTTTTCTTTCTTTAATATGAATCTACATATAGGGTAGGTTATTTTACCCTACTGAAAGTGTTCAGTGTTGTACACGATTGTCAGTTTTCTACTTGCTAGAGAGCTATGGCAAAGACTATGTAGTTTCCTGGGACTATAGGCGAGATAGTAGGCCCACATCACTTGTGTGCTCTATGCCAATCCATGAAGAGCATGGATGATGGAAATTAGTACCCTACACGCCTTACACTTGAATTTAGACCACGCTACGCCACTGCTCCACTCGCCTTGCATGTGGGAGACCCAGGTTCGATTCCCGGCGGGGTCAAGAAATTTGTATCATGCAAATGATTGATTCCATGACTAGCTGTTGTGGGGCCCACTCAGCCTCATGAGGAAAATGAGTAGCTATGACATATAAATGCACATAGCAGTCCGGACTAGGTTTCCACAACGGAGATCCTGGGTTTGAACTCGGTAGAGTACGAGTTTTTTGGGCTCTGTACTTGGAGAACGGGGCAGAATTAGTCTCATAGACTTCATAGAGAACAGAGCCAGCATTATCAGAGTTAAAAAATATATTGAGAAATAATTAGTAAAGGAAAGGAGGCTCTTGGCCAAAGAGTCTTAGGCTAGCCACTCGTCGAGCTCCACTGATCAGTTCTACCTGATAGTGAGTGGCCGGCCTTAGAATAATATAGAGGACCTGGATTAAATCCAAGTGAAAAGGAGCCTGATAAGTATGACCTTACAATAAAGATGGGGCCGGGATAGTCTCAAGGCATTTGATTGGTCAATTTTGACTTGAGACTGATCTAAGAACGATCATTCTTGTTCATAAATACGAGTGTTAGGCTAGCCACTCGTCGAGCTCCACTGATCAGTTCTACCTGATAGTGAGTGGCTGGCCTTAGAATAATATAGAGGACCTGGATTAAATCCAAGTGAAAAGGAGCCTGATAAGTATGACCTTACAATAAAGATTGGGTCGTATTGAACCATCTCAATCTTACCTTCCTGAGCGTGGTATGTTCAAGTCTGCACAGGACATTCTTCGCCTTCTCCGCATCTCGAGCGGCCTGGCCCGTCAGGAAAACAGTCAGGGATGGCGCCTTAGGTTTCTTACTAATGTTGATGATCTCCTTCAGCCTGGGCACTCCTAGGGTTACGTTCTTAGAGGAGACACCGGCGAAATGGAACGTGTTCAGTGTCATCTGAGTAGCGGGCTCTCCTAGAGACTGAGCAGCTAGAGCTCCCACCATCTCGCCTGGGGCACACTGGAATTCAAGAGAATATATTTGTTGTTGTTGTTTGCTAAGTAACATATTTCTTATTATTTAGATAATATATTTTACAATGTGTAAATGTTGTTTTAGCGGCTTTAGCTTTGACCGAATGGTGATGGAAGAAAAGAAAGGATATCTTTTTCATCTGCCATACACCAGGGTGATGGTCTCTAGCCAAGTTTAATTAGCTCGTCCTAAACCGCAGTCAACCATCGTGAGGACTTGTGCTTGTTATTTAAAGCAGAGAGAACCCTTTGAAAAGTTAGCTCTAGACTGGTTGGGGTTAGCTGTTTAACGTCCCCTAGCCAGAATCCGACTCTACAGTACAACCACATAAGAAAAAACGGACCGTAGATAACAAATTTGAACCTGAAGTCTTTAATAATTACTTTATTGATAGTGTCAACGAAATCAGATCAAAAATTACACCGGTTTCCACAAATCCATTGGATTTCGTAACGACAGCATTGGACCCAAATGTTCAGTTTGAATTAAAGGAGGTCACTTTTAGGCAAGTTCTGGATATTCTTAAATCCCTCAAGAAAACCAGTGCGAAAGATATTTATGGGTTTAACATTCCGTTGTTACTATCAATTAGTCATGTTATTTATGTTCCCCTAACCAAGTTGATCAACCTCTCTTTTAAAAATGGTGTATTTCCCCAGGCTTTGAAAGTGGCAGCTATAACCCCTATACCTAAGAAAGGGGATCTTAACCTAATAAAGAACTATCGCCCTATTTCAATTTTACCAGTCTTTTCCAAAGTATTTGAACGGGCTGTTAAGGTTCAGATTTGCGATTTCTTTGAAACTAATGGACTTTTTTCATCCTCACAGTTTGGGTTCAGGTCTGGTTTATCCACCACTGATGCTATTCTTAAACTTCTAGATTACATTAGCATATGTTTTGAAGAGAAAACCTATGCATGTACCCAGCTGTGTGACGTTTCTAGAGCCTTCGATACCTTGTGCCATGATTTACTTATTGAAAAGTTGAGGAAATATCATTTTCATGTTAACAGCTTGAAGTTCTTCAAGTCCTACCTCAGTAATAGAACGCAATGTGTACGAATGGTTACTCGGAATGTTTCACCTAACGCTAATGGGTCTACTAGTGTTTCTCCTTCATCTGTTTCCCCGTCCAGCGGTTCCAACATGCAGCCAATCTCCCCCCATGGGGCGGGGGTCAAGTCATGTCAACTTTCTGCCTTCAGCCCCCTTGAGGCCGGGGTCCCCCAGGGTTCGATTTTGGGGCCTCTTCTATTCCTCATTTACATAAATGACTTGCCCCGCTACATGGAGGGAGAAGAAACTGTATTGTTCGCTGACGATTCTACCATCTCACAGAAAATCAAAAATCTGCCCGAGTGTGGAACTTATTTTTCCTCTAGTCATAATAAAATAGAGCACTGGTTCTCAGCGAATCATCTCTATCTAAATAATGATAAGACTGAAGAGGTCATATTCTCACTAAGGGACATGGGGAACTTCAACAATCCAGAGTTTGTGACTTTCCTAGGTGTAAAACTACAACCCAACTTATGTTGGGACTCACACATGAGCTTTTTGGCCGCCAAAATAAATAAGAATATTTTCTTGCTCCGAAATCTAGTTAATACTGTTTCTATCTCCGTTCTAAGAACGGCTTATTTTGCTTTGGTTGAGTCCCACCTAAGTTATGCTCTTTTAGCCTGGGGTCACACGGCCATCAAAGATAGGGCATTTGGTTTACAGAGGAAGGCCGTAAGAGTTCTGAATGGTCTGGGGTACAGAGACTCATGTAAACATGTTTTCATTGAACAAAAAATTCTGACGTTCCCTTGCCTTTACCTCTATCAATGTCTAATATATGCAAAACAAAATGTGGAAGAATGGCAGAGTGGGAATGATGTTCATCAACATGATACAAGAGCCAAGAAAGACTTTAGAGCCAATTTTACACGTTTGACAAAAAATCAAAATGGCCCCAGATTTCTATGCTTTAAGTTCTATAATAAACTACCCAGAGATATCCAAACCTTAGCATTACACGCTATAAAAATGTAATTAAAAGTTTTTTAATAAGACAGGCCTATTTTCATTACAATGAATTTCTAAATGACGAAGATTTAGATGGTAAATTTCATTAATTTTTAGTTTTAAGTCTTAGTTTTAAGTGACCTTTGTATGAAGCCCTTGGGCATTATATACAATAAACAATTCTATTCTATTCTATTCCCTTCCTTTAATCCTACATCAGTGATGTCCACTGTTAGGGTCAGCTCTCCTTGTTCGCAGGTGATAAATTCTTCTATTTTGGGTGTCAGCTTCTGATATTTCACTTTCTTCAAGTCTTTTCTTCTGTTGCCGCCACCAGGTGTGCTTGGGCCTTTCTCTTGTATGTTTTCTTGGTAGGCTTATACTTAGAGCTTTGTTGACCATATAATCTGCCGGTCTTCTTTTATAAACACAATTAGCGGTTCAGTAAATTGTAGAACTCTCAGAAAGGTTCCTATCGCCTATCGGTCCAAATGGATCCACACTCTAATGTAAGAAAATTTTCGTTGTGTTGAACTTGGTCGCCAAATTTCATGAAAATCGGACAAACCATGCTCTCCTTCTTAGTTTTAGTATTTTTTTTTTTTTTTTTCCTTTTTTTAAATTCAAGCAAGGGTCTATTTAATAATTTGTAATTTAAATTTAAAAATATTTTACAAAATACATAAGACCTGGCTTAGAATGCGGGAGTAAAGGGACTTTTCAGTCTCATTCCGGCAGTATAAGCAGGGTATATTCTATTCTTATGTCTCAAACAAGTGTAACCCAACACCTACTCAATCCTGAGTTATAGGTAGGTAGTTTGTTTTCAAAACTGGCGTCAGCCATATTCTTATTACATGAAAAAGTTCGTTTTCGTTCTCCTGAAATTTTTCAAAAATGTGGGTTACGCCCCTTTGTATTATGAGGGACGGAATAAGAGTAGAAAATTGAAGAAAAAGAAAGAAAGATAGAGACAAACTAAAGGAACGGCGTGAACGACCTGGGATTCCAGAGTTAAAACGCCTAAAACGAAAACAAACCACAAACACAGACCTATAACACAACACGTACCAAAAATTGTCGAATTAAAACTTAGAAACTTAGAATTAATTTCGTTCGTTCAACTAGTCAAATAAAAAAGTTCAGAAAGACTTCTCAAAACGCCTTATTCGAAAAAAAACTAAAGGAAAAAATTGTCGATTTAAAACTTAGAATGAATTTCGTTCGTTCAACTAGTCAAATAAAAAAGTTTAGAAAGACTTCTCATTTCTTATTATTATTAGTATTATTATTATTATTATTATTATTATTATTATTATTATTATTATTATTATTATTATTATTATTATTATTTTTCCTTTTTTTTTTCTTTTTTTTTTTTTTTTTTTTTGGTTCCCTCAAAATAAGCTTGCGGTTCCCTTGAAATGGGCTCGCGGTTCCCAAGGGAACCGCGGTTCCCGGTTTGGCCACCCCTGTTCTATAACATACAGGTACCTGGGGTTACTATATTTTTTTTTTTTGTTTTAAAAGATGAGTGTTTCACCCCGTTTTTTTTTCGTAGCGATGAAACAACTGCTACATTGGACGCTTGTGGTCTGTGTCGTAGCATGCCCATCCCGTAGTATGCCTCTCATCAGATGGGCGAGAAGAGACACAATACTTCCCATTTAGGTGCTGGGTCAACACGGGAACACCAGAAAGTAACCCGTTGAAATATTTGCAATCGAAAAACGAGTACAAATTTTTGTCGATGGTGGGATTTCTTACCAGTTTCAGCAGTCTTGACAGCCGTATCAATGAGACCCTCACGACCTCCCATAGCGTGAAAGAAGAACTCAGAAGGTGTAAGCCCGGCGAGATAGGAATTCTCCACAAAGCCTCTGGACTCAGGACCGTAATCGTCTTTAATGAAGTGAGGTAGAGTACGCTTTCGAAAGCCGAATGGGATTCGCTTACCCTCCACGTTCTGTTGACCTACACAAGCGATAACCTGGGACATAAAGAGAGGGAAAGTCGATTAGAAAAGTGTAAATTGAAGGCTGTTTTGTACAAAACAAAGGTTTATTTTTATTTCTAGACAAACAAGGGTCTAGGTAGGCACTCCCTTACTCATATTATTGTATTTATTACTATTGTAATATTGTACCTACTGTTAAAAAATATGAATAAATAAAGCACTATTAATACTAATACTAATCATTTAGGCCGTTTTTAGGTGAATTGGCGTTTTTCATGTTGCTGGAAATCTGGCGAAATGAAAGTAGTCAATTGAGTAGATACTTCATGAAGTAGTAGCGAACAGTGGCGTCATTGCCATTGTAAAAAGATTCATGATGCTATGATTATGATACCCACAAAAATTGTGAAGGGGCTCTTTGCTTTACCACAAATAATAAATAATTCATAATTCACACTCTTTATACATGTTTAAGTTTCACACTCTTTATACATGTTTAAAAGTAGTACATGTTACATTTAAAATTAATTTTCATTCTAATAACCTAATAAATACTGACCTGGGAAATGTTAATGTTGGAACCTTTAGACCCAGCCACCACCATAGCCTTCAGATTGTTGTATTCAGTGAGAGATTTCTTAGCAGAACCTCCTGTCTTGTCTCGAGCATCGTTCAGAATTCTGTTCACTTGATTCTCGAATGTTTGCCTGTAGAATAGAATAGAATTATCTGGATCATATCGTAGGAGAAACAATTTCCTCTTGTTACAACACCTTGCCGGGGATGTAATGGTTTGGTTGGATCGTTCTGAACCACTTAAGGACACTCGTATTTATGAACAAGAATGATCGTTCTTAGATCAGTCTCAAGTCAAAATTGACCAATCAAATGCCTTGAGACTATGCTTAGCACGAACTTAAGAGCCAGCATTTTGTTCATAAATATGGGTGTTAGATGTGTCATCGATCATCATGATTACTTGTAAATTCTTCAAAGACATGTAAATCCCCAAGGCTAACTAGAGGTTCATCAATCTGGTATCTGCTCATAGTACATAATTCAAGAATCCCTTTTCCCCCAGTTGTATGGTTCAGCTGGTCAAACAGAAAAAGGTTAGTGTCCAAGGCAATCTCTTCCACTCAACACAACAGCTAGAGACCATCACCCCGGTGTATAGCAGATACAAAAATATATCTTTATTCTGCTATCGCCATTCGGCGAAAGCTAAAGCCGCTAAAACAACAACAACTCAACACAACAGGGCGAATTATATCATTCAAACTTGTAAACTGAACCAAATTATCGATGAATCACGGGCGGAGGTATTGATCGATGGATGTTGAACAATGGATCAGTTGTTATTTGATCAAACATACTTTTCTTGTTGTTTTACGTTGTTCCATAGCATAGGTATAGGGCGAATTATATCATTCAAACTTGTAAACTGAACCAAATTATCGATGAATCACGGGCGGAGGTATTGATCGATGGATGTTGAACAAGGGATCAGTTGTTATTTGATCAAACATACTTTTCTTGTTGTTTTACGTTGTTCCATAGCATAGGTATGTCTATAAGAGGTGAAAGTTCAACAGTTCAATTTCCAAGTTCGAAACTTCGAACAATAGCTTTACAATTTTGATGGAATTCGGCAATCACGTTTAAGACTTTAATAAAGGTTTCTATGTCTTTAGGGGATTTCTGGCCCGATCGAGTCTTTAGGGGTTCTGTGAGGACCTTTCGTAGTAACTTTTGTAGTTCACTGATCTACAAGTTTTACCCAAGTATTTAATTTTGTAAAATAATATGACAAAATATTCTAAGTGTCTACTAGGTATAATCAATTTAAATGTAATTCAGTTCCTCTAGCAGTATCAGCAGATCAGCATATGGATTTTTCACAAGTTCAACAATCTCTAACATAACGGGGAACATTTGACCCCATCATCATTACTTGCTCTGACATCACACAGGACTTATGCACCATGCATCGTGCATGTGCTCTTCATTAAATTCGATGAATCACAACTGCAAGTCTCTCTGTCCCATGTAATAACAAGAGTACAATATATTCAATATCAACTGATATCCAGTGGCGACATATAGGGTGCTGGCTGTTTTAAAAAGATGCCTTTTCCTTTAGGAGGAAAATGATGCTTACTAGTGTTGACTGGAAGGTAAACTGTAAAGGTGCAATACCTACCACCCAACACAGAGCTTCATTATTGTGTGTTGTGGTAAAACTAAAAGTAAGGAATCCTCTCGTTGTTTGAGCTTTGAATTTACACTATCTCACTCACCAGGGGATTTCTAGTTGTTTTAGTTGAATTCTTTGGTATATACCCATTAGGAATAGACCAGATAAAAGCATGGGAAACTGTTTGCATACTATCAGCACTCCATCAAATGACGATTATAACTTCCACTCAAGACTGGTATATTATTCCTCTCCCACACAAAAAAGCATCCAATCAGCTCTTAGAACAATATGCTCCTTTTCTAAGATTTGCCTCAAACTCCGCCACTGGTTCTCCTGCCTGACTGCTCCTCAGCGGATGTAATGCTCACTAGCGCTACTCATTTATCAGCCTGGGGAGCGCATTACAGGACACACGTGTGTCCCTCTCCCCTCATTACATCGCGACTGCAACAGTATTGTTAGCGTCAATACAATTGCCTACGTCGCGTCGGAAGCGATTGAAATTTTCCGATCAATTGAACAACTTCACAAGTTCAGAGTGAAGTTCCAAATCCTCCCACACTATGATCTCTATTGTTTGATGCTTTCTTTTGTGATGCATGAAGACGGCGTTTAATTAGTGCATAACAGTGCCTTTCCTATGTATATGGTATGGTGATTTTCTTTGAATCTTAGACGTAGGATGCAATGTCCCATTAGCTTGACAGTTCAATATTGCACCGCTTTGTGTTGAAAACAATTAGGGTACTATTTTTGAGATCAAATTTGACGTGAGAGAGTTTCTTTGCGACTGATGAGTGACTTCAAAGAAAGTCTGAAAATCTGCATGTAGGCGGAAATGCTTTGACGGTAGAGGTATCACCGTTTCCTCTTCCTACGAGTCCTATTGTTTTCCTTTTGGGAAATTTCTAGCATAGTACAGCTATAACATCAAAGATAACTGTCATATTGTATTTGACGTGAGAGAGTTTCTTTGCGACTGATGAGTGACTTCAAAGAAAGTCTGAAAATCTGCATGTAGGCGGAAATGCTTTGACGGTATAGGTATCACCGTTTCCTCTTCCTACGCGTCATATTGTTTTCCTTTTGGGAAATTTCTAGCATAGTACAGCTATAACATCAGGACCGCCACTGGTTCTCCTGCCTGACTGCTCCTCAGCGGATGTAATGCTCACTAGCGCTACTCATTTATCAGCCTGGGGAGCGCATTACAGGACACACGTGTGTCCCTCTCCCCTCATTACATCGCGACTGCAACAGTATTGTTAGCGTCAATATAATTGCCTACGTCGCGTCGGAAGCGATTGAAATTTTCCGATCAATTGAACAACTTCACAAGTTCAGAGTGAAGTTCCAAATCCTCCCACACTATGATCTCTATTCTATTGTTTGATGCTTTCTTTTGTGATGCATGAAGACGGCGTTTAATTAGTGCATAACAGTGCCTTTCCTATGTATATGGTATGGTGATTTTCTTTGAATCTTAGACGTAGGATGCAATGTCCCATTAGCTTGACAGTTCAATATTGCACCGCTTTGTGTTGAAAACAATTAGGGTACTATTTTTGAGATCAAATTTGACGTGAGAGAGTTTCTTTGCGACTGATGAGTGACTTCAAAGAAAGTCTGAAAATCTGCATGTAGGCGGAAATGCTTTGACGGTATAGGTATCACCGTTTCCTCTTCCTACGCGTCATATTGTTTTCCTTTTGGGAAATTTCTAGCATAGTACAGCTATAACATCAGGAAAGGAAAGGACAAACAAATGTTTTAGAAGTTTTGAAATTGATCTATCCTTTGAGAAATAGGACTAAATATTGAAAACTTCTACGTCTGAATGTCCCTACCATTTAATTAATGTTATGGTGGTTGATTCGACTTTATTTGTTCAATTATTGCCACAAGAGCAAAGAGTGCCGACAAGACTATACATATCAAACTCACACTATATCAACAGTAGCAGTCATGGACCATTTCCTCAACATATTGACTATTGACATTTGAAATAATGATGTTGAGAATGACTATGGAGATTCGACCAGGTTACATAGAGGTATATGAAGTAGGTACATAGGTAAGGTGTTAGTTAGTACATGGATGACTTCCGTCACTTTGTTTATATGCGGAGATGGTACGTTGATATTTAGAAGTCAGAAGAAGCCTGGCCAATTGATTTTCATACGTGTTAACTTGTGTTCGGGTTTTCAGTGACGGGGAGGTGGCTCAGGTTTTTGTGTAGAGAGTGCTTGTTGCATTGTAGGGGGAATAGAGACTAGAAGAGAATGTTGTAGGTTTAGACTAGAATAGAAAACGCTAAATTATAATTAATTTCTGACAAATGCCTATGAATAAAATCAACATTTAAATTCCTTGAAAAGCCCACAAAGTTCTGGCTCCCTTGATATCTTCGTATTGGTTTGATTCTTTAGCTGTAGGTACTTCTCTTATAAAATTCCATACCTCGGCTGGGATTGAATCCACGCCCTCCTGTTTACCAGGCGAGCGCCTTGACCACTACACCACCGAGGCAGGTAGGGACTGTGTCTAAGATTTTCAGTCTTACAATTAAAGCCAATAACCCAAAACCTAATGGGGGGCTTCTTGAAGTCTAAAGCTGTGTCCAAACATAGTCGACCGGCCATCGATCGACGGGGTGAATCTATGTTGTCGAGGCAGTGTGGACTGTTCAGTCGACATCAATCGATGGCCGGTCGACTATATTGTGTGGAGTTGTGGACACACCGTTAGAGTTAACGTCAATAACCCAAAACCTTACTTCTCTTTTAGTTAGAAGATGGTTTTCTCGTCTGATAAACCTCTAGAGCCGCTCGAATCTAGATACCCAACACGTCGCTAACGTCTTTGTATGTTTTAGTAAATTTTCTTTTAATTACCTTCCAATGATTCTGCAATTCTTCAATCAATTTCATCTCGTATCCTCTCTACATGGTGAGATGCCACTTCCGTTTTCTCATGCAAACATCACGGCTTGAATTTCTCATCTCGAAAACAAAAAAACTTGTTCACACTTGAATCATGCTGGATCAACAGAACTCGGAATGTAAATAAATTAACTACGTGATGTTATCTTCTGATCTATAACGCCTGCACCATGACACCGTTGAAATCAAGCGAGCTACCGAGTTGAAAATCGTTCAGGTGTATCCACTGTTTGACTTGTGGGTGATTCCATTGATTTGTTCCATTCGGTGAAGATTTGAATCAGTCCTCGACTCCTCAGGTAGCAGTGGTTGGGATTCATTAAAGATTTTGAAATTGTAGACTAATTATTTTAATTGGTAACATCAGTCTCCCAGTTGCTTTTCCAGGTCAGGCTAAGTCACTGATCCGTAGGTCCGCGATGACTCTGTTCCCCATTGTTAGGATTGTTACCTAAAGGTGGTGGTTCTTTGTCCGGAAATGTGGTTGGAAATTTCAAATCATTTAGATTTTAGATTTAGAACCGCAGGTCACGAGAATACAGAAGAAACACTCTACTTTGTACCAATATGTATACCAATAGGTTTTAGATTGATACTCTGTTCCCCATTGTTAGGATTGTTACCTAAAGGTGGTGGTTCTTTGTCCGGAAATGTGGTTGGAAATTTCAAATCATTTAGATTTAGAACCGCAGGTCACGAGAATACAGAACAAACACTCTAGTTTGTACCAATATGTATACCAATAGGTTTTAGATTGACAGGTTGACTAATGATCTCTCGTCTTTTCTTTGTTTCAGAAATGAAAATGTCACCCGGGACGCAGGCAGAACGAGAATCCTCAGGCTTCTGTTCCGGTGAAGAATTGGAAGATCCTGACACAGATAGTAGCAGTCGATCCATCAGTGATATTGAAATCAGAGACAACAAACCCACAACACCCAGCAGTCAATTCGAACATGCTCCTGTCAGCAACAAAAGAAAATACGAAGACACAAAACACATGGACATTGTCAAAAGGTTGTGCAACATTGACTCGAGATTATCCTCGAAGAAAACATCTAGTCCATTCAGACCATGGAGTGATTCTAAAGATTCCAGAGAGAGTTCTCCTAAGATTGAATACCAAGAAGAACCCCTGTCCTTAGTCAAAGAAAAGAAAGTCAAGTCTGAAGACGAAGAAATGCCTTTGGATTTACCGACAAATTTGTTGATCGTGCCCAGCTCGTGTGGCAAAATTGGGCAGTCAGTGACTTGCCCACCAGTCTGCTATAACTGCAGGATCCGAATCACTAATTAGAGGTGAGCCGAATAATAGCCGAAATTAGATGTTCATTTAAATTGTATGTTCGTATGAACCTGTGGATAATATCCATGTATTATGAACTTATTTAACGCGTTGCAGGATCAGCTGTCTGTGCCAGCAGCTAAAATCATCTGTATAAAAAAATGATACCCACTGATAATATGCTAATACTGGTGATACCTGTCTGTGTAGAATTTATCATGTCGTACTGGATGGACCAAAGAAGTTTCTGTGGTGTTGAAACTACCCATTGTGGCGAGAATGCCTACTGTCTACTTCATCGAATAGCTTTCCAGTTTCTAGACAATAATGTACCCATTGTACCCTGCCTTTGGACTTTAGGAAAAAAGTGTTCCCCTTCAAAAGCAAACCAACCAATAGTATTCCTGAGGACATTAAACCTAAAGTTGATACGAATTTCAATTTCATCAATAGTACCTATCCCTTCTCCATGCTCAGAACAAATCCGTTGTATGTGAACTTTGTCATAAATAATTTGAACTCTTGACAAAGAGTTCAAGGTTCTCTAATTTTCAGAAATTGAGATTGACAATTCAAAGGGGAAATGCAACTTCCATTAATTTCAAAGCATTGCTTCCAAATCCAAACAATCGACGAGATTCTAAGTCGAGTACCCAAAAGGCACGAACGACTAGATGATCTGAAAATGTTAAATGCTTGTGTAAGTAATGACAGTACGGCCTCTAGCTGTACGAATGATTCAGATGAAACCAATTTGCTAAATGATAGTTATAAAAGTAAATCCTCTAGTCAGAACTACAATAGGAACTACAAGAATATGACAAGGGAAAGACGTATTGAAGCGAATGCTAGGGAGAGGACGCGGGTTCATACGATAAGTGCGGCGTTTGAGACTTTGCGAAAAACTGTACCCGCCTATTCCACCAATCAGAAACTGTCAAAACTATCCGTACTGAGGATAGCATGCTCATACATCATGACCTTGTCCAGAATAGCAGGACATGACTATAGTCGTGACCAATCAGAACCAAGCATTGAATCTTGTGTCGAAGATGTCACCAAAACCATACAGCTTGAGGGGAAAGTGAAGAAAAAGTCGAAGGAGGATGACGATGATTAGGGTTCTAACTATTTATATTTTTTCTAGAATGTACACCATTTTGTGATCTTGTGTCGAAGATGTCACCAAAACCATACAGCTTGAGGGGAAAGTGAAGAAAAAGTCGAAGGAGGATGACGATGATTAGGGTTCTGACTATTTATTCTAGAAGTGAGAAATTTGACAGCCCATAACTTGAGCAATCCTTCAATAAATAAATTTTATTGATTGGTTCGCTCTACTCTTGTACTTTCATTGTTCAATGTATTTTTTTAGAACCTAAAGAATATTTCTGGTATATGTAGCTTTCCATAACGGACTTTTTCGTTACTTGAGCAATCAGATCCAAGATGTCTACTTAAAGTAGGTATACATTTAATTATCTGAGCAAGGCAAAAGTCACTGTGCATTTGCTTCAAAAGTGTCTTCCACTCCACAAGATCTTTGGGTTCTACAAAATCCACTTTCACAAAACTCCTAACAAAATCCATTTTGTACAGTCATTATTGTACCCTCAACTTGTAATTATTTTGTTTTGTTTCAATCAGAAATCTATCTTTTTCTTTTTGTACAGAGATTTTGTTTTGTTATTAAATTTTTTATATGAATCTTATAGTGTTTCTATGCCCATGAAAATGTTATAATGAAATCTGAAGCAAATATAACTTGAAAACGATTCAAAATATTTCAATTTTTGAAAATGAACTTTAATAATAATTTCTTTGTGTTAATTTTGTATTCTTTCTCTCCAAACACATTAAAATCGGGTTCAAATCCCGAAAAAGGGAACAGAAAAAGTAAAAAGAAGAAGAGAAAAAATAATACGAGTAATTGAATAAAAAGATGATCAGGCGATTTTGAAGGCAGAATGAGGCCACAATAAGGCACATAGACCTACGTAAAAAAGAAACTTCAAAGTACCTATGTTAAGGTAGGTAATTAGGTATAGGTAGTTTGTCAAAATAAATCATCTAATTCGCTGTTTCCTCTTGGTGAAAAAAGGAGATGCCTACTCCTATTAGGTATCTTAACCTACCATTAAAAAACCTCTTCGAATATCACAATAATTCAGCAAGTAAACAAGTTCAGAAGATGCTGCCTTCAACACGAAGTCACGAAGTTTACCGGAACACCTGGTCATATCATGGATTCGGATAAAAATTATTGCCTCGGGCAGTTTGGGCAATTATCTTCTTCCTATTAAAATCTTCATTCAAGCCGTGCGGATTTGAGTAATTTCGGATTTCGGGTCGATATCTTGCCTATCAACAATTTCCGTAAACGAACGGGTTTAAGTGGCTTACAATCTGGAGATCCTGGGTTCAATTCCCATTCGACAGCGAGAAATCCAAATTTCCCGACATTTTCAAGAGGACTTTAGTAGCGTTCAATTAAATAGAATAGTGACAAGTGACAGCATTTTTCCGCCCGGGGCGGACTTTATCCTAAACAGATAAGGTTCGTTCTCGAAAAAATCTCTGTTATTACAGTCTCCTCTATCAAAATGTAAAAAAAAGAAGAAAAAAAAAATCCCTGTTTATTTGAAATTACGCATTAGAATCACTCATTCCACCGTTTTTCATAAATCTTTGCCCTCCCAGACCTTTGAATCTCAGACTTCTGACTCCAGATTCCCCCTGATCCTGACCTGAGAATTAAGAACCAAACCGAAATTGACACTCCACAAGATTAACGCATAACCCCGAATACTGGGTGATCTGAGTGTTCGAGCGAAGTGAGCTCTAACACGTCTATTTTTCTTTTTAGTGTAGGTACCTATCTGTTTCTTCAATACACCGCAAGAACATATCATCCTCCATCTTATCGACTGCATCCTCTTCATCTTGCATCTTGCTATCGTCACTATTCATGATTCGGATCCGGAGTACTAACTTCTCAGCGTTATCATCGTTGAATATACAGTTGAGATCATCACCGAAGCCAGCGTTAATCTTCTCCGAGATTGCCTCCATAGTGAGCTTCTTATCTGTGGGAGAAAGCGGTGTGTTGAGATCATCACCGAAGCCAGCGTTAATCTTCTCCGAGATTGCCTCCATAGTGAGCTTCTTATCTGTGGGAGAAAGCGGTGTGTGAATTAGAATAAATTGGAATAGGTACAAGTTAGAATATGATTAACGCCAAGAATGAAGCAACTAGAGTGGACGATATTTCTTGAACTAATAAAGCGAGATCTAAGTTTTAATTCGTCGGTTTTGCATTTAGGTTGTTTGTTGTTTTCTTCTTTTACGGCCATAACTCTCGAATGTTTTATGCGATTTTAATGAAATTAGACAAAAAAGTAAAATTGAAATTTCCTCATTGGGTCAAATAATTCGACCTTGAGGAGCCTTTAAAAAAAATTCTTTGTCACCATAATTAGGGAACGAACTTAATTGTAGGCACACGATTTTGAAGAAATGGAGCGATTTCAGAACTAGAATCAACGCAACGGGGGGACAAGAACCTTTCACTCCTAAAGGCTTACCTGTCATTCTCTTCCGGTCCAGTTCTATTCGGAGTAGCCAGGGGGAAATCCTAGTGGGATCAAAGTCCGGCATTTCATAGTAGACATTGACGAATTCCTGATCCTCTGGAATAACAGTGTTCTGAGGGTCTGGATCGTAATAGATAGCTGTGTTAGCTGTCACCTGGAATAAAAACACAAGGACATTTAGTTACCTGAATCATGGAAAACACGAGAAAAACAAATGAAAAGGATTTTATTTTTATATAAGCAAGCTCAGTGCCTGAGTTTGTACTAGGTTTCCACAACGGAGATCCTGGGTTTGAACTCGGTAGAGTACGAGTTTTTTGGGCTCTGTACTTGGAGAACGGGGCACAATTAGTCTCATAGAGAACAGAGGCAGCATTATCAGAGTTAAAAAATATATTGAGAAATAATTAGTAAAGGAAAGGAGGCTCTTGGCCAAGCGATTTTGTTCGCGGATTTCGCGATTATGTTCGCGGATTTGGCGATTTTGTTCGCGGATTTCGCGATTATGGTCGCAGATTTGGCGAATTTGTTCGCGGATTTGGCAATTATGTTCGCGGATTCGCGTCCCGAATCGACATTTTGGATATTTGGCAAGCCTATCTTTAAGGGACCCGTAGTGACCCGTAATAATAAATAATGAGTCAAGTCATAAAATTTAGCGTAGTGCATTAAGCAGGGAACAACATTTGTGACAAGCATTTATGCTTAACACAATTAAAATTCCTTTACTTCGTCACCTTACCGTAAGACACTATTGTTGGTTAATTGTTCCGAGGTGTGATGGACTTACCTTGTCTAAGAATACATCTCGTTTAGTCATCTTCCTGACAGCAGTCAATGTATCCTGTACAATACCCATGACAGGTCGATTGTTCTGAGGTGTGATAATTTGACGAGGAGTCACATGAATATTCTCCACCTGAAATCAACAAGGGTTTTCATAAGTGGACTAGAAAGTCAAACATTTAGCATATAGTTCAATCCATTTTCTTCCATCATTTGTAGTTTTTCCTCTTCTACTACCTGGAAAGGCTAGTTTGCCTGTGACAGATAATAGCTTTTTGAAGCATGGCCAAACTTTTTTGATTTGGCGGGGTGGAGTGCTTAACCGCAAAAACTGTTGGCATTGTTAACCCATTTGGTCTCATCCTCCATTTTTTAGTCTTATTCAGAACTCCGCTAACTTAGGTACCTAAATGAAACCAAACTGTAGTTCTTACCAAAACCTAATGGGGGGCTTCTTGAAGTCTAAAGCTGTGTCCAAACATAGTCGACCGGCCATCGATCGACGGGGTGAATCTATGTTGTCCAGGCAGTGTGGACTGTTCAGTCGACATCAATCGATGGCCGGTCGACTATATTGTGTGGAGTTGTGGACACACCATTAGAGTTAACGTCAATAACCCAAAACCTTTTTGGGGGGGCTTCTTGAAGTCTTTCATCTCTAAGAATGTTTTTAACGTGTAGATGCATATTACCTATTTAGGATTGTGATTGAGCCAGGATTTCCGGGTCTAATCTTGGATTACACACAATCTCGAGATAATTTACGGTGGTAAACCTCGACAACAATGATATTGCAATGTGGATTGGATACCTGAGTGTGGCATACCCTGTATATGAGCAGAGATAGGTTCCACTTGGCTCAGACAAGTGTTTAATCATCATGTAGGTATTGTATCGAGTGTCCATGTGTGTCAACCCATTGCTGTTCCATATGGGCTAGATTCCAACAGATATTATCTACTTAATCGCAGGTAAGTTGTTGTAGCGGCTTCAGCCATAGCCGAATGGTGATGGCAGAATAAAGAAGTTATTCTTGCATCTTTTTTCTGCCATTTATTCTACCAAAAAGGCAGAATAAATAAAGGTATGTACCTACCTAGTTATCTTTAGCTCCCATTACGTAGGTATGGTACCTTGTTGTTTCTTTCTCTCGATTTGCACGTAGAAGACCCGGGTTCAATTCCCGGTGAAGCTTGAAAATTTGAGGTCGAAAAGGAGGAGCATTATTTCGCATTTAATTTTCCAATTTAGTTTTTTTACTTTCTACCTATTTTTTTTTTTAAGGGAGACAGACCATAAAATTATTGAATACAAAATTCGATCTACGATAAAATCATGTAACTGAAATCGCAATAAGGTGCGACAGTAGTGACTAATGAAAAAAAAAGGTCTGGATAGGTATTATTCTGGCTTTAAATTCCCGGACAGCAGAGGGTTAACGGATCGCATGTGTGGTGATTAAGGATTTATGATCGTAGACAGGTGTGCTCTAGAGGCGCCTATGTAATGTGTGTGTGAGTGAGAGAGAGGGCCTATGTAATGTGTGTGAGAGAAAGAGAGCGAGAGAGATTATCCCCGTTTTTTGTGTAGAAGAGGATCAAGTGCAGTTTTTGTGAAGATTTAAATAATTTTCTAAGTTCTGGGTTGATGGCATTTGAGTAGAGTACGTTATCTCTCTTAATAGTACGATGTGATGCCTTGGCCTATTTTATAGATTCCTAAATTCTTACCTTTTTCCACGTTTTTCAGGGTAGACATTTACATTTTGCGTTCTGAATGAAATTTGAAGATATCAGGAGAAAAAACACGGCCCTGTGTTACACCTCTAAGAATTTTTATATCCCGTCATTCCGGCTCCCTCCATCCAATTTCAGTGCAAACACTTGGTTATTATACTTTAAAATAGAGTATTAATATTCTTTAATTCAGTTTGTTTGGAAACTCCACAGACGACACCGAGGCGAATACAATAGTCCGTCCCTTATACCTTTTTATTACTATTGTAATAATAAAGGAAGGACGGACTAAAAACACGGCCCAGTGTTACACAAGAATTTTTATATCCCGTCAGTCCGGCTCCCTCCATCCAATTTCAGTGCAAACACTTGGTTATTATACTTTAAAATAGAGTATTAATATTCTTTAATTCAGTTTGTTTGGAAACTCCATAATTTTTTGAGTGGTGGAAGCGATCATAGGCTTTTTCTGACTTTGAAATGTCCATTTAGAATGTCGGTCGTTTCCATAAGGAATATTACCATGGCCTCGTATTACCATGTTGAAATATTTGTTCCCTACATAAATGTATTAAAAAATTAGAAAATAAAAACGGCAGTGCTTTCTTTACCTTAATGTATAAAATCTTTTTTTTTTATTGTTTTCAATTAAAAAAAAAAAAAAAAATAGTTTTTACAACGAACAACTTAAAACTTAGCTTACTTTATATTTAACAAAAGTTCATCTTAAAGTTTATAATTATAAACTATCCCAGCATTTTCTTAAATAAAATTCTAGAGTCAGGAAATGGATCTCGAAAATTAAGCATGAAAATCGTGATTTTCGAAGCGCCACCTGATCTTCAAATACAGTCCAAGAACCAAGAAGGCTACAAATTTACAATGTTTCATTTTATTCATAACCCCGACGACTAATTTTGGTAATTTGAACGATATACAGAAAATACTTTAAAGGTCCGTGGATATATATGTCTTGGAAATCAACCTCGGACCTTCTGCATGACAAGATGAGACAAATACTTATTCTCCCAAATTAATAGCTATTAACCTATTAACTAGTCAGTGCATTCAATATCATAGATAGATTACTCTACCACTTCATGTTTAGTGAGTCAAATCTAAAATCCTGGAACCTGGCAAAGGTTCCACTATTCTAGGTTGAAAGTACATTCATAGGAATATCTATCACTACAGAAACGGAAAGTAAGTAGTACTCGTAAGAGCAGTAAAACCAATATGTACAAAATTACATTCTATGACGAAAATATCATTCGTTATAATTCGTCACCTTAAAACTATGTTCCATAATAATTGGACGACCATGTGGATTAGATAAAAAATTATGGAAGGGGTGTATACTTTATTTACAAGAAGATATTTACAAATTGCCCTAAAGTAAAGGTAGAATAAATCATCTAACTTTGCCTACGGTAAAGAAATGGGGGTAAGTGTCTTTGTTCATAACCAAGGTAAAGAAATAGGATAAGAACAAAAAGAAATAGGGTATTTGAGGACAAATAATTCGCATGAGTAGAAGTGTCTTTACCTCTTTTTCTATTATTAGGGTCGGTAAAGAAATGGGGGGTTTCGGAAGTTATTCCTAAAACCATTAGAAGTGTCTTTGTTCATAACCAAGGTAAAGAAATGGGATAAGAACAAAAAGAAATAGGGTATTTGAGGACAAATAATTCGCATGCGTAGAAGTGTCTTTACCTCTTTTTCTATTATTAGGGGAAAGTAATAGTATAGTAATACCAAAAGGTGATAGGGTATTGGTGAATAATTAGTTCTCATCATTAGAAGTATACGCAGGCGATGTGGGTGAGTAAGTGGGTGATGCAGGGGAGTATGTGGGTGACGTAGGGGAATAGTTGGGACTTGTAGGCGTGTAGGTACGGGGAGATGTGGGTGAGTACTTGGAAGTGGTGGGTGAGTACTGAGGACTGGTAGGCGAGTAGGCGTGGCTTGTGGGTGAGTAGTTGGGTGACGAGGGAGAGTAGCGGGGGGAAGTGGGAGAGGCAGGAGAGGAGGGGGAGTAGGATGGGGAGGTGGGTGAGTAGCTTGGACTGGTGGGTGAGTAGGACTGAGCTGTGGGAGAGTATTGGGGAGACTCGGGCGTGTATTGAGGAGAGGAATAGGAGGGGGAAGTGGGTGAGTACGACGGACTTGTGGGTGAGTAGTGTTTGGGAGAGGTTGGGGAGTAGTTGGGACTGGTGGGTGAGTAGGAGGGGGAGGAGGGAGAGTAAGAAGGAGAAGTGGGTGAGTAGGATGGGGATGTAGGTGCGTATTGTGGAGACGAGGGTGAGTAGGAAGGACTGGTAGGCGAGTAACTTGGACTTGTGGGTGAGTAGGAGGGAGAGGTGGGAGAATAAGAAGGAGAAGTGGGTGAGTAAGAAGGAGAGGTAGGAGAGTAGGAAGGGGAAGTGGGTGAGTAGGAGGGGGAAGTGGGTGAGTAGCTGGGGGATGTGGGTGAGTAAGACGGACTGGTAGGTGAGTACGAGGGAGAGGTGGGTGAGTAGGAAGGGGAAGTAGGGGAATAGGACGGTGAGGTGGGTGAGTAGGAGGGGGATGTGGGTGAGTAGGAGTTAGCGGAGGGGGAGGCATATTCAGGATAGGCAGGGGAGGTTGGGGAGTAGGTAGGAGATGTAGGTGTCATGGAGGGTGACTGTGGGATGTAGGCAGGGCTAGAGGGGGAGTAAGAGGGTGAGTGTCCGGCAGAGGTAGGGGAGCTAATGTAGGGAGACATAGGAGGACCTCCTGGTGAGCTAGGACTACCAGGACTCCATGCACCATAGGTACTAGGAGACATACCACTCGCCTCACTTCTCATTAGCCTGTTTGCTTAGCTGATCCTCTCCGGCCACTATTACACACTTCTCCAGTAGCTCCCGTACACCTATGTAGCAAGTAGCAAGACATATTATTACGGTTAGTTCAGTGGTAACGCGATTGATTACCATGCAGGAGGTCCCGGGATGGAGCTTGGCGTGGCAGCACTACCGAAGAACATACCAGCCGGTCCTCCCATCATACCGGTAGCCAGGGGGATCTCAATACCATCCTTACACTTCTCAGCATCCAGCAGCAAATCAAAACAGCCTGTCCCCATACGAGGGAGTTGTCCCATGATAATATTCTCCGAGACACCACGCATAGGATCAGCCTCAGCATGAGCTGCAGCATCCATCAATACATCTACTGTCTCCTCGAATGAACATCTCATGAGAGCACCTGTATCTTGTCTATTGATACCGTGACGTGTGATAGCCATCAGATGACCCTTAGCTGTCATGACGTCACATAGTAGAGCGAGATGACGATAGTTTACGTAGAGACCGTAGAACTGTAGCACAGTGTTCATTTCCTTCTCCACAGACTTACGGACGGCTTCAATACCCAGCACCTGGAATATCTCACAGATATCATTGGAGAATGTTCTCACTGGATCTACATCTCGTTCACTCAGTACTTTCATCAGTGAAGTACCGTCAGTTTCCAGCAGCCAATCAGCAATGGCTTTGAATTCACCACTCTCCGTAATGATGATACGTTTCTTAGAGTCGGTCTGGGGTAGATGCATGTACACTTTGCCTATAGCTTCAATACCCTGGGGAAAAAAGATGAGAATGGGTTAAAGTAAACGATTGATAAGAAGGGGTTAAGGAGGCCGAACTCTCAAACATCAATTTGGAGTCTCGTGATGTACTAAGTCCAAATTTCGTGATAAACTAAGAACGTGACCACATATTCAAAGGAAAAATCACCTTTCTGAATGCTTTTATTATTTAAGGTTCTTCCTTTATCAGAGAAATAACATGGCAGACTTTCTAAAAAAAAAAACATACCTTTTGTCCTGGTTATGGCATTGCGCTCAAAATTGTGCCAAAAGTACTGTACATCTTTCATGTGTTGAGTTTAAAGTTGGGGATTCTAATTTTAGTTTTACCTGGAGTGTCATATCAGACAACATGTTGGCCTCAATACACCGCAAGAACATATCATCCTCCATCTTATCCACTGCATCCTCTTCATCTTGCATCTTGCTATCGTCACTATTCATGATTCGTATCCGGAGTACTAACTTCTCAGCGTTATCATCGTTGAAAATACAGTTGAGATCATCACCGAAGCCAGCGTTAATCTTCTCCGAGATCGCCTCCATAGTGAGCTTCTTATCTGTGGGAGAAAGCGGTGTGTGAATTAGAATAAATTGGAATAGGTAAGTACGTACAAGTTAGAATATGATTAATGCCAAGAATGAAGCAACTAGAGTGGACGATATTTCTTGAACTAATAAAGCGAGATCTAAGTTTTAATTTGTCAATTTTGCATTTCGGTTGTCTGTAAGTTTGTTTGTTTGTTTTTTTTTTCCTTTTCCCGCCATAACTCTAAAACGGTTCATCCGATTTTAATGAAATTTGACAAAAATGTTCAAATTTCCTCATTCAATATTGTGCTCAACTGGACCTTGGAGAGCCTTTTTATAAACTTCTTTGTTTTCCGAAACGATTCCTTTTTATAAATTTTAACCTAATTCCGAAACGATTTATACGAGTTTGATGTAATTCGGGGTAAACGGTTTTGATGAAATTCAGAACTACATACTATGTATTAATTACTCTTCAAGACTTCTACTTAGGTATTTAGTTCAAGAATCATAAATCTCTAATTTCAAGTCCCAATGGCGGGGACTAAAGCGTCCTTTTTCACTCCTAAAGGCCTACCTGTCATTCTCTTCCGGTCCAATTCTATTCGGAGTAGCCAGGGGGAAATCCTGGTGGGATCAAAGTCCGGCATTTCATAGTAGACATTGACGAATTCCTGATCCTCTGGAATAACAGTGTTCTGAGGGTCTGGGTCGTAGTAGATAGCTGTGTTAGCAGTCACCTGGAATAAAAACACAAGGACATTTACTTAGTTACCTGAATCATGGAAAGCACGAGAAAAACAAATGATAAGGTTTTTATTTTAATATAAGCAAGCTCAGTGCCCGAGTCCGGGCTGGGTCAACACGGGAACACCAGAAAGTAACCCGTTGAAATATTTGCAATCGAAAAACGAGTACAAATTTTTGTCGATGGTGGGATTTCTTACCAGTTTCAGCAGTCTTGACAGCCGTATCAATGAGACCCTCACGACCTCCCATAGCGTGAAAGAAGAACTCAGAAGGTGTAAGCCCGGCGAGATAGGAATTCTCCACAAAGCCTCTGGACTCAGGACCGTAATCGTCTTTAATGAAGTGAGGTAGAGTACGCTTTCGAAAGCCGAATGGGATTCGCTTACCCTCCACGTTCTGTTGACCTACACAAGCGATAACCTGGGACATAAAGAGAGGGAAAGTCGATTAGAAAAGTGTAAATTGAAGGCTGTTTTGTACAAAACAAAGGTTTATTTTTATTTCTAGACAAACAAGGGTCTAGGTAGGCACTCCCTTACTCATATTATTGTATTTATTACTATTGTAATATTGTACCTACTGTTAAAAAATATGAATAAATAAAGCACTATTAATACTAATACTAATCATTTAGGCCGTTTTTAGGTGAATTGGCGTTTTTCATGTTGCTGGAAATCTGGCGAAATGAAAGTAGTCAATTGAGTAGATACTTCATGAAGTAGTAGCGAAGTTTGCTAATGCAAAGGAATTGATTATGTCATTTTCTTATTATTTAGAGAATATATTTTACAATGTGTAAATGTTGTTTTAGCGGCTTTAGCTTTGACCGAATGGTGATGGTAGAATAAAGAAAGGATATCTTTTTTTATCTGCCATACACCAGGGTGATGGTCTCTAGCCAAGTTTAATTAGCTCGTCCTAAACCGCAGTAACCATCGTGAGGACTTGTGCTTGTTCTTTAAACCAGAGAGAACCCTTTGAAAAACTGCCAGCTAGCTCTAGGCTGGTTGGGGTTAGCTGTTTAACGTCCCCTAGCCAGAATCTGACTCTACAGTAATGTTCCACAATAATTGGACGACCATGTGGATTAGATAAAAAATTATGGAAGGGGTGTATACTTTATTTACAAGAAGATATTTACAAATCCTTGCCCTAAAGTAAAGGTAGAATAAATCTACAACCACGGACTTACCTGTGCCTGTTGGAATCTGTTCTCGATTTCACCCACCAACCACTCGAATGCTTCCGATGACAACCGATAGTTCTCAGCCACCAGTTTGGTACATAGGGTAGATCGCACCAGACATTGGAACAATAGGGTGGCGTTCTCATTAGCCTGTTTGCTTAGCTGATCCTCTCCGGCCACTATTACACACTTCTCCAGTAGCTCCCGTACACCTATGTAGCAAGTAGCGAGACAGATTACGGTTAATTCAGTGGTAACGCAATTGATTACCACGCAGGAGGTCCCGGGTTCAATGCCTGGCATTGACAATCAAAAAACTCGATTTTTTTTTTCTTCAAAGACTCATTTGTGGTCAGTAAATATTTGCACGTAATTGATTGCAAATATTTCAACGGGTAATTTTCTGGTCTCCTTAACCCAGCAGACCGGCACCTAAATCGGAAGTACTGTGTCACTTCTCGCCCATCTGATGAGGGACATACTACGAGATGGACATGCTACGACACAGACCACACGAGTCTAATGTGATAGCTGTTTACTACAAAATAGAAACAGTGATGATCCTTCCCCCCCCGTCCAACGTAATATGTATTTAAATATGTAAGGATATGTCGCCTCACTAGAACCTGATGGTGAGAACCCAGGACCTCCTGGTGTCATCGCAGCACCAGGTGACATGAGGGCGTTATATGCAGGGGTGCTCTGGGCCCAGGGTGTCATCTGGGGGGACATGTCGCCTCACTAGAACCTGATGGTGAGAACCCAGGACCTCCTGGTGTCATCGCAGCACCAGGTGACATGAGGGCGTTATATGCAGGGGTACTCTGTGCCCAGGGTGTCATCTGGGGGGACATAGAGCTTGGCGTGGCAGCACTACCGAAGAACATACCAGCCGGTCCTCCCATCATACCGGTAGCCAGGGGGATCTCAATACCATCCTTACACTTCTCAGCATCCAGCAGCAAATCAAAACAGCCTGTCCCCATACGAGGGAGTTGTCCCATGATAATATTCTCCGAGACACCACGCATAGGATCAGCCTCAGCATGAGCTGCAGCATCCATCAATACATCCACTGTCTCCTCGAATGAACATCTCATGAGAGCACCTGTATCTTGTCTATTGATACCGTGACGTGTGATGGCCATCAGATGACCCTTAGCTGTCATGACGTCACATAGTAGAGCGAGATGACGATAGTTTACGTAGAGACCGTAGAACTGTAGCACAGTGTTCATTTCCTTCTCCACAGACTTACGCACACTCAACACAAATATAATCTTACATAGAAAACGCAGGTTCTCGTTTCCCCACAATTTCCATCTCTGAAGTATAAATATCACTTCCATCAGATTGCACGGTAACACCACATTGCTCTCTCCGGATGAGAAAATCTCGCGCAATGCTTCCCGATCCTCGCATAGTTTCTCCCATTCTTTCTCCAACTCAGATATGACGTCACCAGATCCCATCAGTTCCCGCAGGACATCCTCGTTGAATATACGACGAAGTTGTCTGAAGATTGCACGGCAACACCACATTGCTCTCTCCGGATGAGAAAATCTCGCGCAATGCTTCCCGATCCTCGCATAGTTTCTCCCATTCCTTCTCCAACTCAGATATGACGTCACCAGATCCCATCAGTTCCCGCAGGACATCCTCGTTGAATATACGACGGAGTTGTCTGAAGAGGAGAGAGAATAGAAGGTTCAAACATAATAAAGGATGTCCGAAAATGACAGGTAGGGTTATTTTGTGGCCAAAATAACTTTTTCTTTTGTAAAGTCACTCACTTCCAGCTAAAGTGGTCCACCATTTCCTTCTCCAACTCAGATATGACGTCACCAGATCCCATCAGTTCCCGCAGGACATCCTCGTTGAATATACGACGGAGTTGTCTGAAGGGGAGAGAGAATAGAAGGTCAAAACATAATAAAGGATGTCCGAAAATGACAGGTAGGGTTATTTTGTGGTCAAAATAACATTTTCTTTTGTTAAGTCACTCACTTCCAGCTAAAGTGGTCCACCACAAAATGACAGGTAGGGTTATTTTGTGGTCAAAATAACATTTTCTTTTGTAAAGTCACTCACTTCCAGCTAAAGTGGTCCACCATGGTAAAGGATGTTTAATTAAAGAGTGAGTGATAAGAAAAAGTCAAAAGAATAACTCTTTTCGGTGGACAACTCAGGTAATTAGTCAGATCCTAAAACATGTAACTCACTTTTAAACTCCTAACAGGTAGAGGTAGTTAGGATCTGACTCATTGACTGAATAGTCCACTGAAAAGACTATTCTGCCCTTTTTCCATTTTTGTTGTAATATTAATTTTTTTCCAACTTCAGTGGTGTAGTGCTTATCGCGATAGACTCTGGGAGGTTGGTGGTTCGAGTCCAATTCAAGTCATAAAATTTAGCGAAGTTCATTAAGCGGGGAACGACATTTGTGACAAGCGTTTATGTTTATCACAATGAAAGTTCCTCTTTTTAAACGTTCTTGTTCGACTCACCTTTCATTGCTCGGATCGAACCGGTACTTGTCCTCGAACTTCTTATGAGACAGCGCCACCGTATCAATACGTTGATGTTCCACGGCTTCACCACATAGACCGTCCTCTCCATATCTCAACTGAATCAACTGACCCACTGAGTTACGCACCGTACAGTCATAATGCACCATGACACTCTCCATAGCTTTGATTAGACGACGCTGAATATAACCTGAAATGTATAAACACAATTAGTATATACGAGGGAGTTGTCCCATGATAATATTCTCCGAGACACCACGCATAGGATCAGCCTCAGCATGAGCTGCAGCATCCATCAATACATCTACTGTCTCCTCGAATGAACATCTCATGAGAGCACCTGTATCTTGTCTATTGATACCGTGACGTGTGATAGCCATCAGATGACCCTTAGCTGTCATGACGTCACATAGTAGAGCGAGATGACGATAGTTTACGTACAGACCGTAGAACTGTAGCACAGTGTTCATTTCCTTCTCCACAGACTTACGGAAAATGACAGGTAGGGTTATTTTGTGGTCAAAATAACATTTTCTTTTGTAAAGTCACTCACTTCCAGCTAAAGTGGTCCACCATGGTATAGATGTTTAATTAAAGAGTGGGTGATAAGAAAAAGTCAAAAGAATAACTCTTTTCGGTGGACAACTCAGGTAATTAGTCAGATCCTAAAACATGTAACTCACTTTTAAACTCCTTATAGGTAGAGGTAGTTAGGATCTGACTCATTGACTGAATAGTCCACTGAAAAGACTAATCTGCCCTTTTTTCATTTTTGTTGTAATATTCATTTTTTCCAACCGCACTCAGTACTTTCATCAGTGAAGTACCGTCAGTTTCCAGCAGCCAATCAGCAATGGCTTTGAATTCACCACTCTCCGTAATGATGATACGTTTCTTAGAGTCGGTCTGGGGTAGATGCATGTACACTTTGCCTATAGCTTCAATACCCTGGGGAAAAAAGACGTTCAATTTTGTTCGACTCACCTTTCATTGCTCGGATCGAACCGGTACTTGTCCTCGAACTTCTTATGAGACAGCGCCACCGTATCGATACGTTGATGTTCCACGGCTTCACCACATAGACCGTCCTCTCCATATCTCAACTGAATCAATTGACCCACTGAGTTACGCACCGTACAGTCATAATGCACCATGACACTCTCCATAGCTTTGATTAGACGACGCTGAATATAACCTGGAATGTAAACACAATATTAGTATATACATATATCCCTTCCTTTAATCCTACCTTTGAATTCACCACTCTCCGTAATGATGATACGTTTCTTAGAGTCGGTCTGGGGTAGATGCATGTACACTTTGCCTATAGCTTCAATGCCCTGGGGAGAAAAGATGAGAACAGGTTAAAGTAAACGATTGATAAGAAGGGGTTAATGAGGCCGAAATCTCAAACATCAATATGGAGTCTAAATGTCCAAATTTCGTGATGAACTAAGAACGTGACCACATATTCAAAGGAAAAATCCCCTTTCTGATGTACTAAGTCCAAATTTCGTGATAAACTAAGAACGTGACCACATATTCAAAGGAAAAATCACCTTTCTGAATGCTTTTATTATTTAAGGTTCTTCCTTTATCAGAGAAATAACATGGCAGACTTTCTAAAAAAAAAAACATACCTTTTGTCCTGGTTATGGCATTGCGCTCAAAATTGTGCCAAAAGTACTGTACATCTTTCATGTGTTGAGTTTAAAGTTGGGGGTTCTAATTTTAGTTACTCGTTGTTACACTTGATAATGTCAGCCAGCTTGTGAGTCAAATCATCCTGGGGGAGAAAAATATTGGATTATGAGAAAATCTTGGTAATCCTGCTCGAATGGGACTAGTACTATTTTATTTTAGAAGAAAATGGGTTGAGGGAGAAAACACCTACTTACACTGCCAAGTAGTGCAATAGTCCTACACTAAAATTGATGCGGCACATAAGGGATCAGGAATAGACTGCCTTAATATAGGTACACTGCCAAACAAAGCAATAAGACAAAAAAATTATTTGTGTTTTGGTGTCAAACTGTTCACACACATAAGTTATAACTTATTACAAGCCTAAACTTATAGGCTGCCTAAAAATAAAAACAAATTTTCGATCCTAACTTGTCTAAAAATGGCTTAATTGTTTGTCTAAAAATCCCTACCTAAGTAAACGTTTCATTAGTTTCATAATATCTTTATCAGCAAGGGTCTATTTAATAATTTGTAATTTAAATTTAAAAATATTGTACCAAATACATAAGACCTTGCTTAGACTGCGGGAGTAAAGGAACTTCAGTCTCATTCTGGCAGTATAAGCAGGGTATATTCTATTCTTATGTCTCAAACAAGTGTAACCCAACACCTATTCAATCCTGAGTTATAGGTAGTTTGTTTTCAAAACTGGCGTGAGCCATATTCTTATTACATAAAAAAGTTCGTTTTCGTTCTCCTGAAATTTTTCAAAAATGTGGGTTACGCCCCTTTGTATTGTGAGGGACGAAATAAGAGTAGAAAATTGAAGAAAAAGAAAGAAAGATAGAGACAAACTAAAGGAACGGCGTGAACGACCTGATATTCCAGAGTTAAAACGCCTTATTCGAAAAAAAAACTAAAGGAAAAAATTGTCGAATTAAAATTTAGAATGAATTTCGTTCGTTCAACTAGTCAATTAAAAAAGTTCAGAAAGACTTCTCATTTCTTACCAGTTTCAGCAGTCTTGACGGCCGTGTCAATGAGACCCTCACGACCTCCCATAGCGTGAAAGAAGAACTCAGATGGTGTAAGCCCGGCGAGATAGGAATTCTCCACAAAGCCCCTGGACTCAGGACCGTAATCGTCTTTAATGAAGTGAGGTAGAGTACGCTTACGAAAGCCGAATGGGATTCGCTTACCCTCCACGTTCTGTTGACCTACACAAGCGATAACCTGGGACACAAATAGAGGGAAAGTCGATTAGGAAAGTGTAAATTGAAGGCTGTTTTGACAAAACAAAGGTTCATTTTTATTTAGGCCGTTTTTAGGTGAATTGGCGTTTTTCATGTTGCTGGAAATCTGGCGAAATGAAAGTAGTCAATTGAGTAGATACTTTATGAAGAGTAGCGACCAGTGGCGTCATTGCCATTGTAAAAAAATTGCTGGTGCTATGATTATGATACCCACAAAAATTGTGAAGGGGCCCTTTGCTTTACCACAAATAATAAATAATTCTTAATTCACACTCTTTATACATGTTTAAGTTTCACACTCTTATACATGTTTAAATAGTACATGTTACATTTAAAATTAATTTTTATTCTAATAACCTAATAAATACTATAGTAGCGAACAGTGGCGTCATTGCCATTGTAAAAAGATTCATGATGCTATGATTATGATACCCACAAAAATTGTGAAGGGGCTCTTTGCTTTACCACAAATAATAAATAATTCATAATTCACACTCTTTATACATGTTTAAGTTTCACACTCTTTATACATGTTTAAAAGTAGTACATGTTACATTTAAAATTAATTTTCATTCTAATAACCTAATAAATACTGACCTGGGAAATGTTAATGTTGGAACCTTTAGACCCAGCCACCACCATAGCCTTCAGATTGTTGTATTCAGTGAGAGATTTCTTAGCAGAACCTCCTGTCTTGTCTCGAGCATCGTTCAGAATTCTGTTCACTTGATTTTCGAATGTTTGCCTGTAGGATAGAATTAGAATAGAATAGAATTATCCTTCTCATATGTAAAATAGAATTATCCTTTTCATAACTATGTAGAATAGAATCCCCCTGCTTATTATAGGACAAAAAATTCTCTATTGCTGTAACATCTTGCTGAAACTGGGGGGGTGTGATGGTTCATCCGGATTTCTGAACCACACACATATGCGATCAACCCTCGTGAGGACTTATTCTTCAAGACCATGGAAATAATCTGTTAGTTGTTTCATTATTTGCTGTGTTTAATTCTTAAATAAATGAAGCCCCAATTTTGCCAATAACAAGAACAAGTGCCAGCTAACGTAAGTAGGCTGGTTAGAGGTTTGCCCACCTGCTCCCTGTTCACACAATTCCTTTTGCTCCAGTTGTCTGGTTCAGCTGGTCAAACGGAAACAAAAAGGTTAATGACCTTAATGCCCACTGCAATCTCTTCCACTCAACACAATACATACCTGAGTGTGTTACCCGGAGTGGGCTCCAGATCCATATTGTGCGCTTTCTGAATAACCTCTATCACATCCTCTTTAGCTTTCTTAATGGCCATCTGGATTTCCAAGTAGGTCTGAGGATCGGCAATAGTATCACCAATACCGATAGAGTGACCTGAAGAGAAGAACAATGAGACAACATTACATTGAAATGAGGGTCTTTTCTGACGAAATTCCCGTGTGCGGAGTAAAGTGTGTAGGACTATTGCACCCAACAATGAGACATGAAATTAGTACTTTGCCCACCTGTGTGGTCGAGTGGTTACAGTCGAGTTTTAGCACAGTGGATTGTGTCAGGATTGAGTTCAATCCGAGGTTGACCTGGCTAGTATAGGGAAATCCGCGTTTCATCTAAAAAAAATCTCTTCCACTCAACACAATAAATACCTGAGTGTGTTACCCGGAGTGGGCTCCAGATCCATATTGTGTGCTTTCTGAATAACCTCTATCACATCCTCTTTAGCTTTCTTAATGGCCATCTGGATTTCCAGGTAGGTCTGAGGATCGGCAATAGTATCACCAATTCCGATAGAGTGACCTGAAGAGAAGAACAATGAGACAACATTACATTGAAATGAGGGTAGGGTCTTTTCTGACGAAATTCCCGTGTGCGGAGTAAAGTGTGTAGGACTATTGCACCCAACAAAATGAGACAACATTACATTGAAATGAGGGTCTTTTCTGACGAAATTCCCGTGTGCGGAGTAAAGTGTGTAGGACTATTGCACCCAACAACGAGACATGAAATTAGTACTTCGTCCCACCTGTGTGGTCGAGTGGTTACGGTCGAGTTTTACCACAGTGGATTGTGTCAGGATTGAGTTCAATCCGAGGTTGACCTGGCTAGTATAGGGAAATCCACGTTTCATCTCAATCGCGAGTTGGTAAACCCCAGCCTTTGTACCTCCTTTTCATTGTATCCGACTGTAAATGTTCTGTTGGTCTGTTACCAAATAAAGAAAGTATTTGTCAAAAAAATAAAATAAAAAAAAACACTGACGCTAGACTCAGAGAGACGCGTACAAGTTTAACTCTTTTAGTCAACTTTTAAGCCTATTCGCCCCAACACCTAAGTCTCAAAGTGGGCGTTTTGTGTACGGAGAAAAATGCAAAAGAAATCCACGTTTCATCTCAATCGCGAGTTGGTAAACCCCAGCCTTTGTACCTCCTTTTCATTGTATCCGACTGTAAATGTTCTGTTGTTCTGTTACCAACACCTAAGTCTCAAAGTGGGTTTTTTGTGTACGGAAGAAATTGTCTTACTTACCTTCCAATAGAAAAGTCTTACTTACCTTCCAATAGAAGCCAGTTGTTAACCACAGTCTGAATGTTACCGTAGAACCGACCACACACTTCATGTCCCAATTCTAGGAAACAGATATGCAGTAGAGATCCAGATGATGTACCTAGAGATTTCTTACACAGGATTCCCATGAGGAGAGACCCGTGTTCTACTACGACCTGAAAACGGACACCAATGGGTTAATTGGACTTACTTTATCATAATATTGGAGAATGGGTTAGTTAGGCTTGTGTAGATCCACTTTTAAAGGGCTTGAAAAAATGAGGAACTACGGAAATTGTTTTCTTTTTCTTCATTTATGAATTAGCCTTTTCCCGTGTTCAGACGAGGTCGGCGTTTTTCGTCAGCCTCTCAATCAGCCCTAGGGTGATGGCTCTGGGCTGACATTTGGTTATGGCTAGAAAAAATTACGAGTGGATGCCTTTCGCATTCAACCTTTGCTATTTCTTTAGAAAGGGAAATTTTGGTCTGATACCCTCCCTGTTTAAAGTCCCCCAGCCAGACTAAGCTGGTCTACTCCCTGTTTAATGTCCCTCAGCCAGAAATATTAAAACTAAATCATAAGGTATATTCTGTGGTGATGTACTATTAGTTTTTGTTTCCTTCTTAGCCAGGTAATTTGCGCTACGGTTGCAGTGCTCGCTAGATCACAATGGGCTGGAATTCATTGTAAGACTGGAGATTTTCCATTTATAATATGAAAATTTATAAATTACCTTGGTATCTCCTGGTGATATCCACTGGTACCTTTGGGCTGACATTTGGTTATGGCTAGAAAAAATTACGTTTGGATGCCTTTCGCATTCAACCTTTGCTATTTCTCTAGAAAGGGAAATTTTGGCCCGGTATCCTCCCTGTTTAAAGTCCCCCAGTCAGACTAAGCTGGTCTACTCCCTGTTTAATGTCCCCCAGCCAGAAATATTTTAAATAAATCACAAGGTATATTCTGTGGTGATGTACTATTAGTTTTTGTTTCCTTCTTAGTCAGGTAATCTACGCTACGGTTGCAGTGCTCGCTAGATCACAATGGGCTGGAATTCATTGCAAGACTGGAGATTTTCCATTTATAATATGAAAATAAATGAAAATTTATAAATTACCTTGGTATCTCCTGGTGATATCCACTGGTATGGACCAGAATCTTCATCGTCAGGATGTGTAGAGTGAGTGCGAGTCATATTTACATTGCCCGGGATGATCAGAGAGAACACCTGTTTGCCGGTCCATAGAGGTTTGGGTTTGAGGATGCAAGGCTGAGGCATCTTGCCGTCCCAGATTGGTAAGAACATGAGGATGTTCATCATTTGTTCCTGAAAGAAAAATGGAAGTTACAAATTGAATTGATGTTTCTTTTCTTTCTTAGTGACACACATGAAAGAACAACCTCAGTGGTTAACGCGGTGGATTTCGCATCTAGACAACTTGGTAGCAAAGTATTGGGATGCACGAGGGAAAATGACCTAATAGTCAACTCCGAGCATTTGAAAACAACAACAACATATTTTAGAAGAAAATGGGTTGAGGGAGAAAACACCTACTTACACTGCCAAGTAGTGCAATAGTCCTAAACTAAAATTGATGTGGCACATAAGGGATCAGGAAGAGACCGCCTTAATATACACTACCAAACAAAGCAATAAGACAAAAAATTATTTGTGTTTTGGTGTCAAACTGTTCACACACATGAGTTATAACTTATTACAAGCCTTAACTTATAGGCTGCCTAAAAATAAAATCAAATTTTCGACCCTAACCTGTCTAAAAATGGCTAAAACGGTTGACCATGTCATAAAAATGTTTGTCTAAAAATTCCTACCTAAGTAAATGTTTCATTAGTTTCATAATATCTTTATGTTATGTTAGGATGACAAAACATTGTCTTCTAATCCTCACCTGATTCCTAGCTGATCCATGCATGACTACAGCAGGTCTCACACTCAGGGGTGGCACAGGCAGTACCGTCACCAACATCCAATCAGGGCGGGCAAACTTTGGATCCATGCCTAGGATAATACTTTCCTCATAAGGATATGGAACTACATACCTTGCAACACTCGCAACGGATTCAGATCAGTGGGCAGACGCTTGTTAATATGGAAGATCTTCTGCACATTCCATATCATTCGTTTCAGATTGCAGTCCACCACGGTAAACATGTTTAATTAAAGAGTGAGTGATAAGAAAAAGTCAAAAGAATAACTCTTTTCGGTGGACAACTCAGGTAATAAGTCAGATCCTAAAACATGTAACTCACTTTTAAACTCCTTATAGATAGAGGTAGTTAGGATCTGACTCATTGACTGAATAGTCCACTGAAAAGACTAATCTGCCCTTTTTCCATTTTTGTTGTAATATTAATTTTTTTCCAACCTCAGTGGTGTAGTGCTTATCGCGATAGACTCTGGATCTGGAGCTTGGTGGTTCGAGTCCAATTCAAGTCATAAAATTTAGCGAAGTTCATTAAGCGGGGAACGACATTTTGTGACAAGCATTTATGTTTATCACAATTCCTGAAAGAAAAATGGAAGTTACAAATTGAATTGATGTTTCTTTTCTTTCTTAGTGACACACATGAAAGAACAACCTCAGTGGTTAGCGTGGTGGATTTCGCATCTGGAGGTTGGTGGTTCGAGTCCAAGTCAAGTCATGATTTCTGCATCGCTCTGAAACCGAAATAAAAACATGTTTTATGAATTGAAGAGTCTAAATCTAAAGACGAAAATTGAGTTTGGATCAAAACATATTTTCGATGTCCATTGAAAAGTATTGGTGGGACTATGGAAAAACAACCTGACTCGTTTGTGTCATGGTCCCGGCAATGGCCTGGTAAAGAGGAATGCGTGGCTTCGATCCCAGCTTTGGCATGGAATTTTAGCCTCATTTATTTGAGAATTTGACCACATATATAGGTAACAATCTCGTCTAGTGGTTACCTTTCAGTCAAGAGTCTACTATTGTGATTATTATTAAAACTTGGTTATCTTGATGAATAATGGGTGTAGGATAAGGAAAGTAAGAATTAAACAGGATTGTGTACTTTATTTGATAATATTTTTGGTAGTTATGTATGCAGGCATTCTTGTATAAGTTTTATCTTGGAAGTGGGTAATGTAAGATAGCTGATATCTACCTAAGTAAAATCCATCTGTTTGTACATTCCTAACTGTCTATGACGTCTATGTGTTTGCTAAACTGCTAACCTTTGACCATTGCTGAAAAGCATGAACTTTGAAACCTGTAAAACCAGTAAACGAAGTCCTTCTGAGAACAAACTTGTTGATGATGATTTCATTTCATAATTTTATTTTCAAATAAAAAATTCCTTTGGAACGCTAGATTTCTATAAGTTATGTCCTTCATCCACAATCCAGTTTTGGCTCTCACCAAGCATATACTGATGTGTTAGAAACATGATTAGCTGTTATCTTTGGAGTCAATTGTGTTGTCATTCTTACATTATTCCTTAAGAACCAACAACTATTTTGGAGCCTGTGGGGTTGTTTTCAGGACACAAATTTACTTTAGAAAAGATGGAAGTTTAAATAAAATGATTGAAAAAAACTCAGGAAACTCACAGTAACAAGTGTCTCTTAAGGTGGTTGATAAAAACCTACCTGGATGAAGATTTTACCCCAGTCAGTAGGTATCTGGTTCTTTTGACGTGTAATGGTCACACCAGATTTTTCTCTTCCTTCTGTTAGTTAAGTAAGTGTAAAACTCCCTTCACTAAAGAGGTTAGCAGCTGTAAGTACCTACCACTACTCTTATATTATTATAGATTTAGTTTTAGTTTAGTACGTAGTCTTAACATTGTACCACATACAATTCAACAACTATTTTGGAGCCTGTGGGGTTGTTTTCAGGACACAAATTTACTTTAGAAAAGATGGAAGTTTAAATAAAATGATTGAAAAAACTCAGGAAACTCACAGTAACAAGTGTCTCTTAAGGTGGTTGATAAAACCTACCTGGATGAAGATTTTACTCCAGTCAGTAGGTATCTGGTTCTTTTGACGTGTAATGGTCACACCAGATTTTTCTCTTCCTTCTGTTATTTAAGTAAGTGTAAAACTCCCTTCACTATAGAGGTTAGCAGCTGTAGGTACCTACCACTACTCTTATATTATTATAGATTTAGTTTTAGTTTAGTTTAGTACGTAGTCTTAACATTGTACCACATACAATTTATATTTGTACAAATAAAATTGATTGATACTCATAGTGACGGTAAACCTCTATCAAACAAACACCATTCTTCTTCTTTTTGGTGGGAAGATCGGAATTTCCACTTACACAGTCCACATAGTCGGAAGTGGCACGAGTTGTGTACACTTAGAGGGAAAGGTAGGTATTGTAGGGTGGAATTTGATTGATACTCATAGTGACGGTAAACCTCTATCAAACAAACACCATTCTTCTTCTTTTTGGTGGGAAGATCGGAATTTCCACTTACTTACACAGTCCACATAGTCGGAAGTGGCACGAGTTGTGTACACTTAGAGGGAAAGGTAGGTATTGTAGGGTGGAAATCTCTCTGTCAGTTTCCGGGTATCGATTCTACCTAGAAGTTGACCTGACAAGGTGACCGCGTGGAAACTGGTTTGATTGGGATGGAGAAGTTTCCACAGAACCGGTTGAACTTTCTCGGCCTATATATTGTCGATATTGCTCCATTACCTGACAGTATTACTTCGTTTTACCCAGCTTAATTAACTGGGAAAGGATTTTTTAATTGCGTTGCGCATAAATGCTTGTCACAAGTATCGATCACCTCAATTATTAGAACTAGATAAAATTCCTCAACTAGATAAAATTTATGACTTGACCTGGACTCGAACCACTAACCTCCAGATCCGAAATCTAACGCGTTAACCACTACACCACTAATGGTCAGCCTAATTCAATTCCTGCCGGGGTGAACTTTACTTGAAGAGCAGCATGCCATCCAAGGTTTCAGGTTCAATGCCCTGCAATTTCCAACTTTTTTTCGACATTGTGTTTGGAACAGACCAAAAATTGGTAGCCGAATGATCGATCACAAATTGGTATTTTTACGCATACCAACCTACTCGTACTACTTATCGGAAATTAATTCTAACTAATACCACATGCTGTGTAATTTACTACTTTACTTACACTTTTCGAAAATGATACCTACTACCTACCCATATACACGCGGCTGATTTATTTACATTTAGGCTGAATCCCTAAATTATTCATGAATTCCAATACACAATAATGTTATGTGTCTAATCGAGCTGAAACTTTTTATCAAACTTTGTGTGTCGGTAAGTAGAATGGTTTAATTGGTAATTTAGATCTATTGATCAATGCCGATGGGTTTTGCATACTCTGTGGGCTTCATTTCCATAAAGTTTTAACTTGGTCATTCGACAATTTTCTAGGCGTTCACTGAACTCAGAAAAGAGACACTACGGGGGGGGACTATAACTCCAAATCTAGTGAGTAAATTTCTATTAATTAACTTATTCTAACTAGAATCACCTATGCTTATGGGTTGAAAAAGACATGGTTTGCCAAATTTCACCAAAATCGGACAAGTTGTTCGTGAGTTATGGTGAAACAAACAAAAACACAGACGAACAAGGCAAATGTTCCCGTTGAAACTTTGACATTACTTCGATCGTTCAATGTAATGTAGATCCGAGCTGAGATGGTCAGATTTATGATTCTCTGAACCGCGCTTTTCCACCCAATCTTTATTATTTTTTATCCCGCAAGTAGTGACCATAGCAAAGTTCGTCCCTCACCGGCAATAACCCTCATGTTGGTTTGACAATACATCATTAAAGTCAATATTTGAATTGAATCTTATGAATGTCAGTCAGATCTTGATATTTGATGATGCGATGAGATGTGTTTGTTTTGTTCGTTTGCTTCCTCTGCTATGTTTTTTGGTAGCGCAGTGATTAGGACGCTCGTTTTGGTTAGAGGGAAGGCCCTGTGACTTCTAACCGTGTCGCGACAAGAACTTGGTTCGGCTGGAAATCGAACGAGGGACGTTTGTAGTGGTGGCAGTTTTACCCTCTATTCGGTGACAAGCTCTCTAATGGTTTGTCCACATATAGTTGACTGGTCGTCGATCGACGGAACCGTCTACATTGCCTCGATAACATAGCTTCTCCTTGTCGATCGACGGCCAGTCGACTGTGTTCGGACACATCTACACCTTAATATTAATTTCACCCAGTCTGAGTGGGGCCCGGAAAAGCCAGCAGTACGCGATTGTCCAGATCGTCACACCTATTTGGATACTAACCAAGCGCAACGCTCAACTTCAGTTATCCATGGGGAACTGTTGAGACTAATAAAAGTAGCTGTGGAAGCATTGTGCCAATGTGCGGGTGACTCAAGAGACGGTCAGCCTATTCTCTCGGATGGTGTATTGGGTTTTTGGCAACAACCTGAAGGATTATAGAGTCTTGGAAACTTTCCAACTTTCAACAAATTTGAAAAGTCCCGGGATACCCAAAGAAATGCTTTTCCTCTATGGATGCAAAAAATGTAAACAAACAAAAAAGAACGCAAAACCGCACGGCATTTCTGGCTTGATTTCCTTTGAAGAAATCGAAGTTTGAGGTTAGGTCTCGGAAACCGCAGCGGTCGCCGTGCGGGAAACCTCAGCGGTTTTGGTGTGTCAGCTCTCATTTAAACATGGGTTGTAATACTCAGCGGTTTTTTGGTGTGTCTAGGCCTTAAGAGCAGCTAGCAACAGATTCAAAATAACCGAAAATAAAATACATCAGGGGTACTCAAAAGGTCAATTTTTTTCCTGTCAAAAGAAGGTCCTGCCATTTTTTGACAGGACTCACGGAGGTAAAACAAGGGTGAAACTGGGAGATTTCGTGAGTTTACTACGAAGTGAAGCCGATTTTCGGTTGCTGGCAGTAAAAAGTTGTTGTAGGTTTTGACAACTTCACAATAGTGAAGTAAAACGAAAATCGCGAAAAAAAAATCAAAACAAAACTTTCATTTTACGTTTTCGCCTTTCGCCTCGAAAGGAAGGCGTCACGAATGTCGATTTTTATTCTGTTTTTCGTTAATTTATGATGATCTAACCACTGTACGGTTTAATTTGATTCATATTACATCTCTGGATAGGCTAGCTTTAGCTAGACCTGTCTATTTACACCCTTGAACCATGGCGATGGCAGATTCCAAGGCACCTTTGCGGTGCGTGAAGAAGGTGCAATTCGGGATCCTATCACCCGATGAAATTGTAAGTGAGCATTAATTGCACCAAACTCTTTATCTTTGCTTTCTAGTCATTCAGAAATATCCTACCTACCAAAATATTCAAAATATCTCCATTAGGTACTCAATAAGGTACATTTACACTTTTATTTTTTCCCGTTTTTATTATTATTATTATTATTATTGGTTCCCTCAAAACAAGCTTGCGGTTCCCTCAAAATGGGCTCGCGGTTCCCTTGGGAACCGCAAGGGAACCGCGGTTCCCGGTTTGGCCACCCCTGTTCTTAAAGAATGCGAAAACAACAACGATTTAATTAGGTAGGGTTGTACCTCTCTGATACAACCGCGACCTATTATCCAACATGGATATGAAATTATCAATGAAGGAAAGCCACTAGTTAGCAAGTACATGATATACTCGCCTCTCTGATACAACCGCGACCTATTATCCAACATGGATATGAAATTATCAATGAAGGAAAGCCACTAGTTAGCAAGTACATGATATATGTGCTACTACATACTATGTATTTACTTGTACTGGTCTATTTGATTTGTAACTTCAATTATCAGAATCTACGCATAAGCGTTTCTCAGCAATTTTTTCACACCCGAATCTTGGATATTATAAAAACAGTAGAACTCACATAAAAGGCATCCGTGTTCCAAATGACACTGACACATAGACGCGATAAATGAGAAGGTTACTGGATTGGACGCTGACAAGGTTGACTTGACGTAATGGTCTTCATTAAGAAGATGAGGAAGACGTCAATATGAACTTTGCGCAAGAAATGAAGACAGTGCTGAAATATTTCAAGAAATGTGTGGTTCACCGCCGTTTTTATTTGGAATCCATGAAATAGCGGCTACTCTTTGACTCGTGTGGTCTGTGTCGTAGCATGCCCATCCCGTAATAAGTATGCCTCAAAATAAAATTTGAACTAGTTGCTAGAGATTTAAGAATAACTTCGACTTTAAACCTTGTTCATTACAATCATTACTGTTTGGTTAGCTTCCACTCAACAGCCTATTATTAGATTATTATCTACAGCTATCCACTAGCTGAGAAGATACTAGAAAGTCATAAAATTCAAAATCCTCTGCAGCTTTATTGAGTTGAATTTAAGGCTTGGTGCAGTGACCTCTGTAATGTCACCAAAATCTCTAAAAATGTTCCTGAGGCATAAATACTTCTGAATATTAATCTGAACATTAGTCAAATTTTATTTGACTTCTGGTTCGTTGGAATGAGACAAAAGAAATGGTTAAAAAATGACTAATAAATAGTTCAGTGAACCGTAGAACTCACTGAGATATAGGATCTGTATAGGTACGGCCCCAAAGGTCCATTTAGACCTAAAATTTACTAAGAAAATTTCAGGTATCTGTTGACTTCTTGATAAAAATCGGACAAACCTTTTGAGAGTTATGGTGAAGAAACCTGTGAAAGGAAACATCGTCGAGTTAAAAGTTACATAGAAATCTATAAAAAGAAAAGAAGAGGGGGAAAAAAAAAACAGATCAGACCTCTGAACACATCACATCAGGCAAAAAATATGTTGTAGGTTCCTGTCTGACAAAACATGGAAAAAAATCTAAACATTACCTACCGGAAATGATAATCTTGTTTCAGCGTCCCTTATACCTTTTTATTACTATTGTAATAATAAAGGAAGGACGGACTAAAAAGGTATAAGGGACGGACTATTGTTAATGAATTTTATCGAAATCGTGGTTTAACCGTTTGGAAGTTGTAGTGAAACAAACTTGCAGGCAAACTGAAGGAAAAATGTACTCCGGGGATTAGTGGAGTTGATGGAATTACCCTCCCACTAAATTTTATCAACAGTGACCTTGTTTTAATGATAATCAACTAGGAATCTGATTTAGACATTTGTACAACACAATTCAGAACATGATTTGGGATGATCTTTAAGGTAAAGCTAATGAGTGGGTAATTTCAGATATTGGTGTAAAATTAGGTGGACTAGGTGGTCAGTTCGCCTCTGTGAAGGAATAGGGGCTGTCTTTTTGAACAGGCCTCTTACAAAACGAAGGTTTGGTGCTTTGGTTCATAGCTCCTATTGCGAGTGTTTATCCACAATGAAATAAATTTCGAAATTTTGGCGCTTAGCTCATTTAAGAGTACCAATAGTCGGTTTGGTCGTAGACATTCTATACATATATCCATGGTAAAATTGTCTTATCGAGATGTTTTATTAATGTGGTCCGCTTATTATCGTAGTAGAGATAGGGTTGCGATTATTTTAACACGGATCTTACCGTGTGGTCTCATGATCTTGTCCATTTTAGCGTTTATTATTATTTAACTGTTCGACATGACATGTCCATCCCGTATTCCCGTATAATCTTGGTCTGTGTCGCAATCCGGAGAAATAGTTAAGCAAATGTTTATCTTCGAAAGTTTACTTTGCTATGCTGTTGGCAAAATGGGGGCGTTGACATCTTTTCCTCCGTCATTCTGACCAGTCATCCTGAATGATTTTTCTCTCAAAGAAATACTGTATCAAAAGGCTGTGTATTGCAATCATACTCGTAGCATGAAGAAGTGAGCTCATAAGTTTTAACTTGACGATTTCTGCTTCAAGTTTGGCGGTAAAAAAAGTCAAACTAAGAACTTACTAAGTTTGTTGAACCAGTTTGCAATGCTCAAGATAACAGGACTGGTCTTTTCCTCCGTCATTCTGACCAGTCATCCTGAATGATTTTTCTCTCAAAGAAATTCTGTATCAAAAGGCATGCAGATTTAATTCATCATTGAATGTCAATACGCTTGTTGAATATAATACACTCACGTGCGAAAATTTCGGTACACATTGACTTTGGGATTTATTCAACATCAACGATATTTCAATTGAAAATAGGGCCAACTAGAAAACCGAGGAGATCCCTTGAAGACAACAATATGAGCTTTTAATTGGTATATGAATCACTGTCAGTGACTGTCTCTTGTATTTGATTATATTATCTACGACATGATCAAGAAGGTTAGCTCCGTTTCTATCTGGATACAAGTGAAGCCGATTTTCGGTTGCTGGCAGTAAAAAGTTGTTGTAGGTTTTGACAACTTCACAATAGTGAAGTAAAACGAAAATCGCGAGAAAAAAAAAATCAAAACAAAAAACAAAACTTTCATTTTACGTTTTCGCCTCGACGTAGGAATCCGTGCTGTAGCTATTCCGACAGTTTGTCTCCACCTACAGACGATACTATGGCAGCTGCTGCCCTGTCATAGGGTATGACGTTTTATGAAAACTAAAATCCCATCCCCCTACTGTTGTCATGGGATTTTTCTCGAAAAATCTCGTCCTCAACACGCTCCCCTGTGCTAGATCCCGAAAATCGCGAAAAAAAATCAAAACAAAACTTTCATCTTTCATTTTACGTTTTCGCCTCGAAAGGAAGGCGTCGCGAATGTCGAACATTTAAGCAACGTTCTGTGTGGTCAAGTGGTCAGTTTCTGGACTGGGGACCTTTTGGGACATAAAGTTCGACATCTTACACTGAACTCAAGTGAAGCCGATTTTCGGTTGCTGGCAGTAAAAAGTTGTTGTAGGTTTTGACAACTTCACAATAGTGAAGTAAAACGAAAATCGCGAAAAAAAAATCAAAACAAAACTTTCATTTTACGTTTTCGCCTTTCGCCTCGAATGTGGACAAACCATTAGAGAGCTTGTCACCGAATAGAGGGTAAAACTGCCACCACTACAAACGTCCCTCGTTCGATTTCCAGCCGAACCAAGTTCTTGTCGCGACACGGTTAGAAGTCACAGGGCCTTGAATGTCGATTTTTATTCTGTTTTTCGTTAATTTATGATGATCTAACCACTGTACGGTTTAATTTGATTCATATTACATCTCTGGATAGGCTAGCTTTAGCTAGACCTATCTATTTACACCCTTGAACCATGGCGATGGCAGATTCCAAGGCACCTTTGCGGTGCGTGAAGAAGGTGCAATTCGGGATCCTATCACCCGATGAAATTGTAAGTGAGCATTAATTGCACCAAAGTCTTTATCTTTGCTTTCTAGTCATTCAGAAATATCTTTGTAAATATTCAGCATCGATTGCACCACTTTGTGAAATTGCTCCTGTGCTCTGGTTGTTAGGTATTCTTGAAAGGCCCGAGGTCAAGACTCGTAGTCCTTCTATGCACACCAACTAACAGCTGCTGTGGTAACCCCTGGTTCACTGATCAACCTTGAGTAGCAAAATTCTACATACACTCTGGGGACTAACTTTGATTCTGAACTTTTCTAACATTTCCAAATTGCACTTTTAGGCTAGTGCACCAAAGAATGATGGTTTTTGTAAAAGTAACAGAACTAGTTCAAATGAATTGTACAGTTACAACTTTGAAGTTGAACCCTTTAGCTGGTAAACTCAATTCAATGGAGGACTTCTGCTAGGTATCAATCTTCATATGTTTCAGTCCCTGTACAGAAGCTATTGTGTACAATTTTGGTGTGAGAACTTGTGATTCTAGTCATTCAGAAATATCTTTGTAAACATTCAGCATCGATTGCACCACTTTGTGAAATTGCTCCTGTGCTCTGGTTGTTAGGTATTGTTGAAAGGCCCGAGGTCAAGACTCCTTCTATGCACACCAACAGCTGCTGTGGTAACCCCTGGTTCACTGATCAACCTTGAGTAGCAAAATTCTACATACACTCTGGGGACTAACTTTGATTCTGAACTTTTCTAACATTTCCAAATTGCACTTTTAGGCTAGTGCACCAAAGAATGATGGTTATGGTAAAAGTAAGTAACAGAACTAGTTCAAATGAATTGTACAGTTACAGCTTTGAAGTTGAACCCTTTAGCTGGTAAACCCAATTCAATGGAGGACTTCTGCTAGGTATCAATCTTCATATGTTTCAGTTCCCTTACAGAAGCTATTGTGTACAATTTTGGTGTGAGAACTTGTGACCATTTAAATATTCCTCTCACATTTGTCCATTTTATTACTCATTTGCAGAGACGAATGTCAGTCACAGAAGGTGGTATCAAATTTCCCGAGACCATGGAGGGTGGAAGACCCAAACTTGGAGGTCTCATGGATCCCAGACAAGGAGTGATTGATAGATCCTCTAGGTGTCAAACATGTGCAGGTTAGTTCTGCCAATCCTGTTTGGAATAGTTGTTACCATTCAAGTTTGATTGACTACTGATTAGGCTATTATTATCTGTGATTGAAATTGTTTTTGTAATAAATCCTGTTTGGAATAGTTGTTACCATTCAAGTTTGATTGACTACTTATTAGGCTATTATTATCTGTGATTGAAATTGTTATTGTAATGGAATGTACCTACATACTAATTCAATTTCTTTAGGGAGCCTGAACTAGTAGACACACCTTCAAATTGAGAAGCTTCATTCTCTAAGCCTGCTGGAATTCTGCATACTAATTCAATTTCTTTAGGGAGCCTGAACTAGTAGACACACCTTCAAATTGAGAAGCTTCATTCTCTAAGCCTGCTGGAATTCTCTAGATAATTCAGAACCCTAACAATTCTTCTTCTTGATTTACAGGAAATATGACTGAATGCCCCGGACATTTTGGTCACATAGATTTAGCCAAACCAGTGTTCCATGTGGGATTTGTCACCAAGACAATCAAAATCCTCCGCTGTGTATGCTTTTATTGTTCGAAACTTCTTGTCAGTCCAGTAAGTAAATTGCATACATTTGTAGTAAATTTTCTTCACTTGATTGGTAACATGGGAAATGGTAATTTTCAGTAAATTGGACAAGCCGCCCCATAGTGACAGTTAGAAAATAGATTTGAAATAACTTGTTTATTTTAATATAATTTTTCAGAGTCACCCCAAAGTACGAGATGTTGTCCTCAAAACCAAAGGTCAGAGCAGAAGGAGACAAGCATTTATTTATGACCTGTGTAAGGGCAAGAATATTTGTGAGGGTGGAGATGAAATGGACATTAACAAAGATGGTGCTGAAGACCCCAATAGTTTACAGGTAAGAACCACTCTATTACTAGATGTGACCCCAATGTCTAACAGAGAAGTTTAACCCCACCCTTGATCAAAATTTATTTCCCTCTTAATTGATTTGTGTCCAGTCTTTGTAAGTGAAGTTTAGTTTTTTCAGGTTCTAATAATTTGAAGTAAATATTTCACTTGAAAGCTTGTTTTTAGTAAATACTTCACCAGATTTATGTATGATTTCCAAGACATTTTTCCTTTCTTTTCTCACAGAATAAGAAGCAAGGTCATGGTGGCTGTGGTAGATATCAACCAAACATCAGACGTTCTGGATTGGATTTGACAGCAGAATGGAAACATGTTAATGAAGATTCACAGGAAAAGAAGATACCACTCACAGGTAAGGGTGTTTTACTAGTTTGCTTAGAAAATTATTAGAATTCGTATACCTAGAATAAGAAAAAAAAAAAAAGGCTTAGGTATCTACGTAATGTTTCCATGTTTTTCTCTTTTCTTATTTCTTGTTTAAATCCCAACTAAGGCATTATTTTTTACTCCTCTATGTAAGGGCAAGAATATTTGTGAGGGTGGAGATGAAATGGACATTAACAAAGATGTTGCTGAAGACCCCAATAGTTTACAGGTAAGAATCACTCTATTACTAGATGTGACCCCAATGTCTAACAGAGAAGTTTAACCCCACCCTTGATCAAAATTTATTTCCCTCTTAATTGATTTGTGTCCAGTCTTTGTACTTAAGTGAAGTCTAGTTTTTTCAGGTTCTAATAATTTGCAGAAGGAGACAAGCATTTATTTATGACCTGTGTAAGGGCAAGAATATTTGTGAGGGTGGAGATGAAATGGACATTAACAAAGATGGTACTGAAGACCCCAATAGTTTACAGGTAAGAATCACTCTATGACTAGATGTGACCCCAATGTCTAACAGAGAAGTTTAACCCCACCCTTGATCAAAAATTATTTCCCTCTTAATTGATTTGTGTCCAGTCTTTGTAAGTGAAGTTTAGTTTTTTCAGGTTCTAATAATTTGAAGTAAATATTTCACTTGAAAGCTTGTTTTTAGTAAATACTTCACCAGATTTATGTATGATTTCCAAGACATTTTTCCTTTCTTTTCTCACAGAATAAGAAGCAAGGTCATGGTGGCTGTGGTAGATATCAACCAAACATCAGACGTTCTGGATTGGATTTGACAGCAGAATGGAAACATGTTAATGAAGATTCACAGGAAAAGAAGATACCACTCACAGGTAAGGGTGTTTTACTAGTTTGCTTAGAAAATTATTAGAATTCGTATACCTAGAATAAGAAAAAAAAAAAAAGGCTTAGGTATCTACGTAATGTTTCCATGTTTTTCTCTTTTCTTATTTCTTGTTTAAATCCCAACTAAGGCATTATACCTGATGAGCACACACACTATCAGGTAGACCTGATAAGCCTGATAAGCACAGCACACACACACTATCAGGTAGAACTAACAGGTACGGCTGAAAAGGTCCGTCTGTCAGGTCTACCTGATAGTGAATGACTGGCCTTAGCAATGTAATAACTGTTACATTACAAATTCTCGTGTGGTCTATGTCGTAGTATGCCTAGGCTGACCATACGTCCCGCTTTCGGCGGGACAGTCCCGCTTTGGAGCCTCTGGTCCCGCTGTCCCGAGAAATCCTCTGGGGACGCTAAAATGTCCCGCTTTCGCCCAAAGTCCCGATATTGTCCCGCTTTAGCTGGTCCGAACCTAATATTATCATTGAGAGCAATGAGCTCGGGAAAAAATCCATTTTACGATTCCAACATTGTACAATATTATGTATCAAAGTATTTGAAAATAAAATCATTGAGAGCAATGAGCTCGGGAAAAAATCCATTTTACGATTCCAACATTGTACAATATTATGTATCAAAGTATTTGAAAATAAAATGTAGTTCTTTGTGTTTTTTATGTTTATACCTACCTAGTTAAGTGGGTATACAAACATATCTAGGTGGGTATAAAATATGTTTGTACCTCACCACCCCCCCTTCGTCCAAAAAGGACTGCGTCCCGCTTTGGGCCAAAAAAAATATGGTCACCCTAAGGATAAGGTGGGTATAAAAATTGTTTGTACCCCCCCACCCCCCCCCCCTTCGTCCAAAAAGGACTGCGTCCCGCTTTGGGCAAAAAAAATATGGTCACCCTAGATATGCCACACATACGATAGCATACCGGGATAAACACAACAGCATTCCACACTATGCTAAGTACAGTGACTAGTGGCGTGTGTTTCACGGAAGCTTTGGAAGTACCGCTTCCCTTCCTCTTTAATAATAAACCTAAGGATAACCAAGATTTTCTCATAATCCAATATTTTTCTCCCCCAGGATGATTTGACTCACAAGCTGGCTGACATTATCAAGTGTAACAACGAGTTGATTCGTAATGAGAGCTCAGGGGCGGCCACACATGTGATAGCCGAGAATATCAAGATGCTGCAATTCCATGTGGCCACGCTCACTGATAATGATATGCCAGGCCTGCCCAGGTATGTAGGGGACTTGACTTTGATATCTCCATTATTCATCAAGATACACAAGTTTTAATAATAATCACAATAGTAAAAGGTAGGTAACCACTAGACGAGATTGTTACCTAATATATATGGTCAAATTCTCAAATAAATGAGGCTAAAATTCCATACCAAGGCTGGGATCGAAGCCACGCATTCTTCTTTACCAGGCCATTGCCGGGACCATGACACAAACGAGTCAGGTAGTTTTTCCATAGTCCCACCAATACTTTTCAATGGACATCGAAAATATGTTCTGATCCAAACTCAATTTTCGTCTTTAGATTTAGACTCTTCAATTCATAAAACATGTTTTTATTTCGGTTTCAGAGCGATGCAGAAATCCGGTAAACCACTGAAAGCTATCAAGGCCCGGCTCAAAGGTAAAGAAGGTCGTATCCGAGGTAACCTCATGGGAAAACGTGTAGACTTCTCGGCGCGTACTGTTATTACACCTGATCCTAACTTACGTATAGACCAGGTTGGTGTACCCCGGTCTATTGCACAGAACATGACCTTCCCTGAGATTGTCACCCCGTTCAATATGGACAAGTGAGTTATTTATTAGTTTACT